>NW_020439307.1:0-1043 GCF_000699045.2 Agrilus planipennis
ATGGTTCTTTTGCAATAGTGGTAGCAGTGAAATTTGGGAAAATTTATCGTAGTTCTTATAGTGTACCGTGCAATTTCCAAGTTTTTAAATTACGATAAAATGATAAGTATTGACACAGTATGTGGTTGGGCTCACACAAAGCCTCGGAAAGGAAATTTCGTTGAAGGTGACCGTGTTTGTAATGCCAATCACATTATAAAATTCGGAAATAACAAATCCGGAAGCTAGCCTTCAAATTCTGTCAAGTTTACTGCCTACTTTTTACAAACTTCGGATTTAAAAAGTGATTCACGTTATATAATTGGTGAGGTGATTCNATAGTGTACCGTGCAATTTCCAAGTTTTTAAATTACGATAAAATGATAAGTATTGACACAGTATGTGGTTGTGAAATTGTTCGAAAGAACTAGAAACTAGATCCTTCAAGCAGATGTACCTAGAAAATGTATTCAACGAATGCTTTCAAAATAAATGTATGTGCGTCAGTGTCAACACCTGACTTCTGTGACTGTTTAAATTTTAATGCCGACAAATGTTATCAATCTATACGAGATGCCATCAAGACTTTCACCTGAATAGAAACTTATTTAAACGTAAATTACTACTTTTAGTTGCACAAATTTAATGATTTCGTTCTACCACTTAACAGTAGGATATATTTTGGGTATGGATCGCGTCATTTTCATAAGGTCGTGAGTCCTAAGAATGATTGGACACGCACCTCCACTCTTTCCTATCCTGAACTAATCTTCGAATTTCCCTAAAACTAGAACAACCTACATCCTTAACTAGTATTTGCGAACAGTAATCTAATCTACCTCTCACCCCTTCCGTTTTTGCCTGTAATATGTCTCTGACTAGACCTTCATACCTGAGAAGGTGTCCTACCAACGTATCTCGACTATTTCTTATCGACTTCCATTGAGTCCTTCTATTCTTTCTAATACCTGTTCATTTCTAACCGTCCATGTTTCGCACCCGCACTCAAAAACTTTGAAATACAACAAACATTAAAATTGACATGACAGTTTTAATCTATATTA
>NW_020439307.1:9301-12629 GCF_000699045.2 Agrilus planipennis
AACGCCATCTCTAGCGCCTAATGTTGAAGTACTCTTAATGTCTTAATTTAAAATATATCTTATTTAATAACTATTTTAAAACTACAATTTCAACTGAAAATGTTTATAATTATTGGACCGTCTCGCTTTAGAATACTATGGAGTGGTCGGCGACAATCTGGCTCTCGCTTCATCGTCGTGTTTTGAGGTTATTAAATCAGCAACTTCTGAAATTGAGACTTTACTTGAAACAGAAGAAGGTATTGCCAATGTGTCCAGATTATTCAAGTAAGTAATTACCCCACAAATTTAGGATCTTGTTAGTACGTTTTTCTAATTACGTATTTTGTGTAGGTACTAGTTGAACGACTGGGTTACTATAATGTCCTTATCTGTAGTTAATCACTAAATGTTGACTATCATTCGTATAAAGTATTTCAATATTCAAAACCTAATACAGTCGAACCTGGATAATTGAGAACTGGGTAAGCGAGAAAACTCTATTAATGAGAGTATTTGCCAGGTCCCGTCATTTTGCCCTTCTAAAGCCTCTATAAGTGAGAAACATAAAACCTGTATAAGTGACAGTCATTTTTCATGCGCGAACCTCTTTAAGTGAGATTGCTACTTGTCTATACCTCTATAAGCGACAGTTTACTATTGCTGTTTTATGACTCGTTCTTGAATTTCAAGAGACTCTTATTTCATTCGAACGACCAAATCTGCGAATGACCGAGTAAGTCTTTATTATTTTATTATAGCCAAATGTGCGTACCGACTTGTTTATCAATCTTATTACAGTCAGTTCATAAAAGCAGTTGCGAAGAAAGGTCCTGTACTTCCTCATTGTTAAAAGTAGCCCACAATATTAGCATTTATACTGTTCTTTATTTCATTAATGATATCTTTGTTTCTTGAAGGTAGTTGTTTATGTTTAGTTTATCGCTCATTAACAGGATGTTAAAATAAAAGTTTAGTCTATGCAGAAAACTCGACAAGCGCGTTTGATTTCTTTAACAAAATTTAATTAAATTTCGGAGTTCCGAAAATGCCTACGACAAGCAAATTACACTACCCTATTGCTCCCATACTTTTTATTTCTAATTCAATTAACGTAAATACCTACAGCGATACCATTTTATATGGTAGGTACACGTCAAAATACCAACATTGTAATTTATTTTTCAAATTGTCATTGGACAAAAAAGAGCTGAAGAAAATCAGTATTTGTTTCGCTTAATTTTGTGATGAAAAAATAAAAAAAACAAGTTTGTGCCGTGTTCTGGAAAATGTAAATTTTATTCTCTTTTATTTATTTACTTGTAAAGTTATATTTCCTTTGGGTTGTTGATAGTAAAATTTCAGCATGCAACGGAAGTTGTGCGCGCATGTAACACAACTGATAGCAATATGAATTTAAACTCTGGAACTGATGGTCTCGAAAGTCATTAATTGGGGTGATTTGATAGTCTATATTCGCTGATATTACCTACGTGGTAGTGGTAGTAATACTGGTAGAGGGCAGAATAGTGAGAAAATTCTACAATAATGTAGAAATTTCATAAAAAAATAATTCAATAACTAACTCTTTTAATTCACAGTATTTCTAGGCATATAAAGATTTAAGTTCATGTTGTAATATTAAAATTATCGATATTATTAATGAATACATAAAACTACAATAATCTTCGCGATTGTTTTGACAATTGTATTAAAAATCCACAAAACATCCTAATCGCTACTTTGACGCCGCAACAACAGATAAATTTCATAGTTAGTAATAAACATTGATGATTGTGTGACTGTAGTTTCGAATATTTGAATGTTGACGTGAGGAACAACAGGAAAAATTGGGATTGGTTTAACGAATTGTGACAAATTCGCAACGAGTTTGTTTACAAGCGAGCAAGTTTATTAGCGGCAGCAGTACAGCTGCCCAGTTGGCGATTTCACGGTTGATTGAAGTCCCGATCGAATGAATGGGAATCGTATGGAGGATTAACGTGATGTATGTGTGTGTGCGTCATCTATATATCATGTGAAAATGTACGACGTCTGTTGGGAAAACAGCCACTAAAGGAACTGGATTAAGACCATTACATCTACAATACTTTTGGGATTCGTGTGCTATTTATCGTATTTCATTGGTTGATACATTGAAATACTGATGAAAAGTTCGCTAGAATAGGTAATAACAATCGAAAGAGTAATCTCCAATTTCATCAATCACATCCGCAAATAAAAAAGGGGATGTACTACTGAGTGTTGCAAAAAATTACTCTAAACGGTTGTGAGATTCCTCAGTCACAGGACTCGTTTCCAGAATAAGGACTTATTTAAAAGATACAAATATATTAGGATCCCCAGACTCGTATAGTTTTAGTTTTCAACCCTACCGTAACCTTCTCTATCCACGGTATCCTCATCATTCTTTTCCGCAGCGCCTAGCGTCCATAATTCGCACCCGTACAGCGCCGCGCTCCACCATTAACAATCTTTTTCGAATTTGTAAATTAACCGTTCGCAACCACTATTCCACTAACCAAAATAAAAAAGTCTGTTGGTTTCTTAAAAAAAAATATGTATATTGATTGCTTATCTGTCTTTGTATTACTTATAGGTCTAAATTAATATCAGAAACGGATAAACCTACGAAATGGTTCTTTTGCAATAGTGGTAGCAGTGAAATTTAGTCGAATTTTATCGAAAAACAAAATTTTTTCTTTAGCTTTGTCGATTCCAAGTCCATTCACCGCCCCTCACAGCTATACGTATGCCTACTCACTCACGTCCTTTGAAATAAAATCTAAAAGGTCAACTTCAAAGGACATTCATCGAGTACACATATACATATACGCACGTCTGTTTGAGTAGCAGAACACAGAGCATAATGGTCTTCTGTCACACAGCCAACGTGGAACAGTATCCGAAAGAAAATTGAAAGACCCGGAAATGGCAACCTGAATAGGGGGTTGTAAGAATTTATTTTTATGTCCGAGCTTAGACATGGACTAGCAATTAAATATTGTTGTAGCAAATGCTTGTCAAACAGAAATGGGTACCAATAGATAATAGGCATTAAATGTCTTTTGCATACAGGAATAATTTTTTAATGTTATTTTGGAACATATAATACTATCCATAACCCGTACTGAACATCGTTATAGCGCTTATATTTTAACCATTTGCGATTTATTTCTACAGATGTGTCCATTTTTAAAAAATATTTTTACAAGCGAACACTTAGGTCTAATGGATACCTAAATGTTTAATATTTATCTAAAAAAGGCTATTATTTAATCGTGATTTGTGTATAATTGAGTCCTAACGAGTTACTTCGCAATAAACA
>NW_020439307.1:14720-15786 GCF_000699045.2 Agrilus planipennis
TTACATTATTTTCTAGTACGCTACTGTCCTATCTGTATTAATACTATAATTTACGCCTACTGAAAGCTTACTTGTGTATCGGTTCCAAGTGACTTACCCAAATAGGTCATAAATGGGCAAGTACCTGCGCGACCGTTCGCCAGCTTCCTTCGTCAGACCTGTACCTTGAAGGTGGTCACATTTTGAGACCGATCTTGGTCAACTTTTGCCTTTGCTACGTATAAACTCCTCAGTTTCGACACACTCTGCCAACAAAACTTTCGTCACTAGTCCCACTAGGCATCTTTCAAGTTTCTGTGACATTCTTTCAGTGTCGTCCTCTGTTCTTTGTTGAACAGGTTCCTTTATTTTTTGGTTCTTTTTATTATTCGTATTCGAATCATAGAAAGTTCTATATAATCCAATCCATCCACATATTTATTTAAGCGTGAAGAACGCGTTTTACAAAAGGCCACTACTCACTCGGTCCGTATCCGTTTAAAAAAAAAAAAGAATGAGGACGAGTATTGACAGACCGTGGGTGGGCGCTGGCCGTGCCACCCGGAGTGTCCATTCACACCCCGGACTATAATATCAGGCGCATCTGTACGCGTGTTTCGATGCCTTATTATTTCATAAACGGACATTATCTCTTCGAATAGCATGACCTACTGGACCTAGAACACGTAACGAAATGGACGACCATAAGTCATCCTGAAGAATAGCTGTCATGCCTATTCGTTTTCGTTCAGCTTGAATACGTTTAATCCCGTATTTACTGCATTATGCAGTAGTATTAGATATCATTAATCCGACATTTTATTACACCAATGTCATGGTTTCTTTAAAGGCTAAATATTTTCTGCAAACTTTCTAACTAGAATTATTCCATAATAATAAATTAGTCTCGATTTTCAATTGTTGCCGTGGTCGGCCATTATACTTTTCTAATTATTGCTGTAGTGTCGGCCATTACATTTTTCAATTGTTGTCGTGGTCGGCCATTATTCTTTCCAATTGTTGCTCTGGTGTCGGCCATCATATTTTTCAATTGTTGTGGTCGGCCATTATACTTTTTCAATTGTTG
>NW_020439308.1:0-817 GCF_000699045.2 Agrilus planipennis
TGATTACTTTCAGTATATTGTGGTATGAATTTACTGTGTTGTGTTGTTGATTGTAATGCAACACTCGAAAACAATTTACGGAGAGAAACGTAAACAACAAATCACCTTCCCATTACTACTTTATATTATTCTAAAAAGTTGTTACTATTTAGAAAATTAGTGTATTATAAAGTATAATATAAGTACATACAGAATATAGTTATTAATAAAATCTTAGGCAATGCGAATTGTGTACCTTCTCCCCTTCGTAAAAAATAATAAGAAAATGGTGAAATCCTTCCCCTTTAAAAGCTTCATCATCAGAAGGTCGCCAGTCCTAAGACTGGTTGTACACGCACCTTCACTCTTTGCTATCCTGAGCTAATCTTCGCATTTCCCTAAAACTAGAACAACCCATATCCTATTTGCGAATAGTGTTCTGTACATAAAATTAAATTTCTCTTATTCTAAGTATATTGTTAGGTTTATGATATCTTTTCAAAACTATTTTCATTGTTAAGCATGTTTAGGATATTTTTGGACATCGACGGATGGTCCGACAATCATAAACAAGAATATTAGGTATTATAAATTTCTACCCTCTGAGTCAACAACCTTATCATTAGAAAAATACATAGACCACTCGGAGGCGTTGTACCCCCGTATCTTTGCTAACAGCAGGGACCGCCTGCCGACCCTAAACCTATAAAATTGTCGGCACTTTAAAATTTAGAAAATTCATACATCAGCCTTTGATTCACTAACATTCATTTTTACCTTATCATTCTTCGTTTATTTAATTACACTAGTTTATATTTCATGTATCATTCGCCTTATC
>NW_020439308.1:8562-14956 GCF_000699045.2 Agrilus planipennis
TATATAGGGTGTCCCAGTTATAATAATTAATATTTATACCACAGATTCCTACGGACATTTGGAACATAAAATGTTATAACACTTTTGACTTTTGAAACAAAATAAAAAATTATAAAATTATAATAGTTTTGATGCCGGCCCTGCACAATCGCAAATTAATTACGATTGCCAGCTGATCGTAGAACAATTCACATTCAGTAGGTCGGAATCAGCTGCTTTTTTGGGTGATGTTATTGTTTATGTTTGGTATTAAGTTACGGATCAGCCGAAGAAAATGCACTCGCGTTAAGGTCCATTAGATGACTGAAACATGCTAGAAAAACTACGTACCTATCACAATCGAAAATCCCACTATCGTAAACTGAAGTGGACCTAATGTAGTCCATGACGTCGAGTATTATGTTATTTTAAATAGAAAAGAAATTTTAACGACTACGGAATAGTTAGAAGTGGTGTACAAACAACCCTCACCACCCAGCCTTTGATAAAAGTTTATAACATAACGTACTAGTGTACGAAAACAAATGTATGGTTATGGTTGTAAAAATTGAGACAAGATGCAGACCTACTTTGACCATTCACATGTGTTAAACGTTAGTTTTGCCTGGCAGGGCTCATTAACCCCACGTGGAGTAATACAAGGATGTGTCCAGAAGGACCAAGTTGGTTATTTTGTTTTCTTTAAATGTAAAAAGCTAAACATTGATATAACCTCGTATAATTACACTGCTGGAAGTGACTGGAATAAATCACACAATGTCGTAGTTTCTAACAGGTTGTTCAGTTTGCTTTGGATTGTTGTGGAATTTACTTGTTTGTTAGTGTTAGTTTATTTATTTAGTGGTCATTTCATAAAAGACTATTACAATAATGACAATTAGCAGTGTGATAGTGCATTCTAGTGAGTTCTTATTCAACCGTCAGCTGGTGGTGAGTTACGTTACCAATGCCTATGTCGTATAATTCGAAATATTCCCGGTATCTGGATCAAAATTCGCAACAACTGGGTATGCCGCTGTCAGTGTTGCATTGAAGCGAATGGCAGACAATTTAAACATTTTTTAAAAAAGATACGCATTTCTTTTTCACTTTTACCTTTTTTTTACAAGGTGTAAGTGCATTCGGCTTCTTTCCGGTAGGTATTTGTTACATCCCCACAAGATCAGCTGAGTGACGTTAGTCGCCTACATCCAGGCCCGTAATGAAACAAATTGTACGTTCAAATTTGCAAAGACGATTTGTGAGCTCAATTGTCACTGGATTGAAAAATTGTATAACGCTTTTTTGTTGTATTTTGTGTCAGGAAACCATGTTTTTTTTTAATTATTATAAATGGGACACCCTGTATAATTACATTAGTAGAAAAAATCGACGGATCTGTAACCTTGTAGGCACGGTTTGTAGTGGCTGTTGTTGTCATCTCTCGTGGCTTAGTGGTCAGAACGTTTGTACGTAAGGCCAAAGGTCCCGGGTTCGATTTCCGGCGGGGATGTGACAAAACAGCAATAAAAATTTTCCCTCATTAACCTCAGGTAGTTCGTAGTGGATAGAAAATTGAAAATGAGTTTTTGCATTAATATTTAATAATATAGCTAACTTCCGACCTAATAATACACTGGGTTCGTACTTGCGTTATTGCGAACTTTAAATCTTCCTTTAGCATCAAGGGTGAAGTCGGTAGATTGTTTTGTTAAAAATGACTTGCAGTACATTATGGTATGAATTTTCTATGTAGTGATGTTGAGAACATTGCAACACTTGAAAACAATTAATGGAGAGCAACGTGAATTGCATTTTGACCGTAAAAATAAATCAATAAATTTTTTGCCTGGGCTAAATTTTAAAATACGTCACTGCTTACAGACATAATTCACATATTTTTTTTGTAAACGTATGCTTTTACCATAGCTTTGAGATGTATCGTTCTTCGGATCATTTTAAGCAAACAGTTTCTGAACATGTAAAGGGGTGTAAGCTAATAAATCTAATTTTTCGTTTATCTTTAAGAAATCATTTTTTTTTAATTTGAAACACTTTAAAAAGAATAACATAATTGTAACAGGACATTGAATGCGGGCGATTTACTAATTTTTATAAAATGTAGTTTGAAAGTTCACAAGAGGACTTCCGCATCATGATATAATGAACAATTAGTAGACGTTGTTTTTCTGTTATAGTATTTTGAAGAGGACGAAATCATGTGAATCAGAATTAATTAAATTCCTATACCATTAAAAAACGGAGCTTAACCGCCAAACGGAAATGTGTAAACGATAAGTTAACGTAACTTAATCAATTTGAGCACATGAGAAATAATAAATTCACGCAGTACACAGGAAGAAACTGTTACATTCGAATTATAAGCTTATCGTAGCCACGATAGTATTTTAAAGGTTGTTTTACTATTATTAGCTTTATGTGCGTTTCCAGTTAAAATTTGGGAATATAAAAGCACTTGTAAGTAACCGTTTTTTTTTTGAGTGAGAATAACATTGCGCTGTCATTAAGGCTGTTTTGCTTCTAGTTTTCGAAATTGTTAAAAAGTTTTGAATAGTTGCATTCTAAATCCTAATCAGTCATATCAGAGTTTTTAATCACAAAATGTATCCTCGTCCTTTGATCATCCCCTGCATCATAAACTAAAGAATGTTTTACTTTTTCCAACTTATAATATAACCGAAATATTTCAGTTTTTTCTGTTTTATCATGTTAACAAGTTCAAGGCATTTTTTCGCATTTCTTCATTACTAATTCTCTACCTATGCCTCTTTTAGTAAGTACTTTTATTTTGAAAAACTTTTATCTTTTCTTTAACATAGAATTTTGCTTTTGGAAACTTAATTTTAAAAATCTGTCCACTGTTGATAATACCTAACCGGATAGTAAGTAAACCAATTGTATCCCAACTGAAAATTTTGTTAACGCCAGAAGCGCACCGACCGGGAGGTGCTTGACATTCCAGAGGATATCGATTCGATTTCGGGTCCACCTGTTTTATCATTAGTCCATGTTATTTGATGATATCCTTGGATAATGTAGGCAAATATTCCTTAAACAGTCTCTTCTAGTGTCGTCATCTTGTTTGTCTCGCATTTCTCTTACCGCACTTAACCACCACCATCCACCAATTTGCACGATTGGCTGAAGAATGCTCTCCGCACTATTCACTATTTTTCACCAGTGTATGAACAGACAAAGTTGTTTTTTTACAAACTTTAAACCTTTTCAATCGAAATTACGTTTTCCTTTTTTATGACAGTTTCAATAAAGTTATTTCTTTCCAAACGCTCTATCCTTATCTGCTAAATAGCTAGGTTTAATTTTGAAGGCATTCCACACTTAATCGTCAGTTTATTAGGCGTTTCTTATTAGTAAATATTTTACCATATCAACTGCCAAACTGATTATAAAATGCTATTGTAACTAACTGTTTTACGAATTGCTTCCTGCTTTAAGTATTGTGTGATATTAACGATCTTATTTTATTGTTTTTAGGTGCTGTGGATAATTGAGAAGGCTAAACACGGATCTTTCAATCAGCGTTAATTGTAGGGTAAGTTAATCCTTATATCGCACTTCTAAAATTAACTTAATAGCAATAGCTATCTTCCAGTTATTTGAATACATTTAACAAACCGTTTCAGTTTTTGTTTGCGTGTTTATATATTTAGCAGGAAGTTAAGTTTGTTGCATTTTGGACTGTATGTCTGAATATTTATATGGATGTCATGATTAAGATCATTTATACGGCAAGACATCATAAAATGGGATTTTAACCAATAAGATTGGGTACTACCTAAATCTTGCTCATCTTGCCTCCGCTTGCTTTCAAGATAGACTGAATATAAACACAGGCGCTCACTGTAGGTACACCTTATTTTTGAAAATCGAAATATTGAACAGGGCTGTATTTAAAATTAAAGCTACTGAAAAAATAGGTTTGCCTACAAGAATTGGATCAAAAATTAAGTAAGGATGATTGCGATAGGAGACTGATTCAATGGTGGTGAGATGTATAGTTTTTATGGGATTGAAGTGTGGAAAGGGGAGAATAAGAAATTTTATATAATAAATATATCAAGGGGGTATTCAAATTAGAGAAGGAAGTACGCTAGATCGTGTAATAAAAAGGTAAATGTGGAAAGATGTGAGAAGAGGCGATATAAAGGATAGTAAAATATTAGGAGAGGTTTGGGAGGTTGGAAGAAGGGGATATCAGGAAGGAAATATAGGAGAAAAACGTATTGGAAACAGAGACTAAAGGTGAATATCTGATAGAAAAAGAGAGAGGAATTTGAACAGATTAAGAGTGAATCAGGAGCAGGGAAGGAAGTGGTTTAGGTAAGCGATCAATACAAGAATTGATGAGGAATAGATGCAGGAAAGTGATAAGGGGAGAGGGTATAAAAAATAGAGGAATCGAAACATGAGGGTCGTCCAGGGGAAATTTCTTAGGCGGTTTAGTAGGTATTTAGAAGTAGGGAGGGAAGTAAACGTGCTAACAAAATTTAGAACAGCAAATGAGTGTAGGGGATGTACATATTGGAAGAACGAAGAGATCAGGTGGTGTATGATGTGTGACTGGGAGGTACAATGTGAGTATTGTAGAACTTGGGAAGAACGCTATGAATAGGTGGGGTGGACTGAGCTTATTGAAGGAAATTTTAGAGAATAAGGAGTCGTTTTTTAGAACAGTGATAGAGGTGTGACAAAGAAAAGTAATGCGGAAATAATGAATGAATTAGGTAAGTGCTGGCAATGTAAAAAATAACTTTATGTTTTAATTAAGTTTAATAAATTAGAATTCATTAGTTTTACCTGTAATATTTGCATATTGGTTTTCTACATTAAAATTGAAAGTACTTACAGAATGTTGAATAAGAGCCACAATAAGGAAGAAATAAGTTATTTAGTTGAAATCCAACGTTTCGCCTATAGTTTTTAGTTTTTTTCCAGGTTATAATACATATATTTAGCAATAAAATTAGTATTTTGTATAGTACCTCTCAATATTATTGTTAAAATAGTCTGTTTATATTAAAAAAGATACTTAAAAATCTCAAAAGGAACTTAGTCGGTTTTTAGAATTCACTTAAACATTTATAAATAAGTTCTGATTAATACATGTTGTCTTAAAAACGAGTTTATTAACTTTAAAATCATAATTATTAGAAAATACTTCAAGACGTATGTAATGACCGAATGCGACCCTGGAAAATTGTACATTGCTGTGTATAAAATTTGTCATTCTGCTTCTGTCGGTTACAACAAATAAAAACTTTTGTAGTTCAATGACATAATTTTACCTGAACAGAATTTATTATGAAGAGACTTTGTTTATATGGATTGCAATCAAGGCAGATACAAACATACGTACTTTCATAGGTTTTTATTTTTGTCAGTAACAGTATTTAATGGTTAGTCAAAATTACGAAAGCACCCTTCATTTACGTTCACACGGAGCGAGGGCCTAGTGTTCACGCGACGATACCACAGTGAGCAATTCTGCACATGGTGCCGAGGGGGAAACGTTCAAAATTTTGTAGTCTTCTTAGCGCTAAACGAGAAATGAGACTGTTTCATAGTTGCATTTTTGACGTTTTACGACTATGTTTGCAGGATATTTCAAATCATTCAACATGCGTGCTCGGTGGTGAATTCTGCCCGAATTTGTGATCACTTTTGTACGCACTACTATTAACCCGGCTTTTCGTTATGGAATATAAAATATATCCTGAAATACAAATTAAATTCTGTGAAGTTCCATTTCGATTTCCATAGTTGAAGTTGTCATTGTATCATAACGCTGCGTGAGTTAAAACAGGGTGTGGAGTACGGGATAACTTTATAATGGTCTACGAAAAAAAGGTTTATAGTTTGAAGTAAGTCTAGACGGTTCCATTTCAAAATTGAGTCAGCGGTATTAATTTATATCTAAGAATATAATGTAGGTATATTGGTGTTGAAAGTCTGCTTTACTATTCTTCTTCTTATACAAGGTGTTTCCTCAATAATAATTTAAGAAAAACAAAATACAACAAAAAAATTTTTCAGTCCAATGACAATGGAGCCCGCAAATCGTCTTTGTAAATTTGAACGTACAGTTTGTTTTATTATGGGCCTGGATGTAGGCGACTAATGTCGCTCAGCTGATCTAGTGTGGATGTAATAAGTACCTATTGGGAAGAAGCCGAATGCACTTCCATCTTGTAAAAAAATCGGTTGTCTGTAAAGTCGGTTTATTGACGATAGTTGAACGTGACAACGTCATAAGAAAATATTGATGGAATGGTTTCATTTTTCAAAAGAAAATTTTAATTTTATTTGTTTGATAGATATTTTGTATGGATATAGAGAAGGAGGTAAATGGAAATGTATTATTGTATAGCAGCTG
>NW_020439309.1:0-21887 GCF_000699045.2 Agrilus planipennis
AGGCGAGATAGGTTGGTAGCACACCTTCTCAGGCATGAAGGTCTAGTCAGAGACATATTAGAGGCAGGAACAAGAGTTAAGAGGGGTAGAGGTAGACCTAGATTAGATTACTGTTCGCAAATAATCAAGGATGTGGGTTGTTCTAGTTTTAAGGAAATGCGAAGTTTAGCTCAGGATAGGAAAGAGTGGAGGAACGTGTTCAACCAGTCTTAGGACTGACGACCTTGTGATGATGATGTCACTAATATCAATCATAAAGTTCATTATGCACTACGAAAAAAAATGTGAAGTAGGTATTATATGACGAGCGACGAGGTAATACAAGTGAAAAATTTTAGAAACATGGAATGCATTACCAAAATATTTAATTGTTTGGAGAAGCTGGCTTTTGCTATTTTAACAATGTTTTCATCAACCTATGTCTGGGAGTCACTATTTTCAAAGATGAATAACATTAAAAACTCGGTTAGAAACTGTTTGACAGATGATTCCAGTACAGCATGCATCATCTAATCAGCAACAACAGAAGTCACACTAATTTTACTTTAATTTAAATTACCCGTATAATTTAAACATTGCAAAATGTTCCTATTTTTTTGTAGTAAATGAAGAATTTTGAGTTGATATTTATTATTATTATTTTCCCAATAATCACACTGACAAAATTATTTGATGGCATGTCTATGAGCTGATTAAACTTTTCTTTATAAAAATCGCACGTCGATACGTAAAGGTTCGCCATCCCTGATTTGAGAAATGATTATTTCACAACTTTAGACCTGAAATCTGATTGTAGGGTGATTAAAAGTGAAAAAGCAAAGTTAACCTTATACTACTTTCATTATTCCAGTAGGGACATTAAACGAATACATTTTGGTCTTACAAATGCTGGTTGCGTTTGAAAGCAATAGATGAAGTTATCGGTTTGTTACGATTTTCCTATGAATTGATCTAGCTTGATGGCGTTTTGATGGTATCTAAAGGTAGTAAAGAAGGATAAGAGATTCTGCAAGGATAGCGAGACTTCTAATATTATTGATCAAGTTGACCATCTTCCATGGATTTGGAAAAATACGTAGCAAGGTGCATATTTCATTTTTTAAAGCGGGGTTGAGCACAGATCCAATTTTGGTATTTTTCGACCCGTCATTGGAAATACAATTGCACGCACGGATTTCAATTAAGATGGTTTTGGAGCAACTCTTCTGCAAAAACAAACAAATGACGATTGGAAACCTATTTATTACCTTGGTCAACCGACTTCTTCATGTAAATCCGATTAGCACAGTTACAAATAGGAAACGTTAACTATCGTTACGTCTGTGAGAAAACTAAGAATCTTCCTAAAATGAACCAGTGTGTCCTAAAAATATGTTAACGCTTGTATTCCGTGTTTACACGAAAATCAGACAAAAAGGATTAAAAACGGACCCGGAAGTAATAACTAAGAGAAGAGAGGAAAAGATTAATGACATTAGAAACGAATAGAACAAAAGAAGATAGCAAAAGGTAAGTCCAAATGAAAAAGAACAAAGGCAGAGGCAAAAGCAAACGCATGGTCCAGTTCCGAAAAAGAACAGCACTAATAATTTCTATACGAGGAGAGGCACACTAACTAACGAATTAATGAGACTCGTTGACAATTTGAGTCCAATGTGGAGCGCCTCGTAAGATTAGCCCGTCCTACTGATCCTCAAGAGATCATAGGCCAACTAGCAGTGCAAGCATTATCGACGAAGTAGGGACGCCGACGTCTTGCTGTCAAGCATTGTCATTTCTAGTCTGCACGGAATTAATTCACTATTTATAGAAGGATTTATAAATCATCACAATAATAGCACGGTTATCAACACAGGGGCATTCAATACTATCGTTCGACCTGATGTATCGTAGTAGACTGACCTTGACTACGACTACCGGAGAAACTTCAACAATTCAAGAATGCAACGTACAAATTAGAACTGAAAATGCGATTTTTATAGTTGGGTATTGGTGGCTGACATAGTAGACGATGTCATCGATGGACTAGATCTTCTCCGAGAACATGAAATCACACTTCTACAATGCGAATCGCCAAAAGGTAAGATAATAATGTCAAATCAGAGACTTGCCGTCTGTAAGGTGGTCGTAGAGGCAAGTCAAGTATTACTATACTACGGAGTCACTCCAAGAGCATAGTAAGAGTCAGATTAGACGATGGTACCGGCGGATTGACGAGGAATCAGACGTAAGACATACGCTCATTAGAAATAGAGAATCATCCATACTTGCTAGAATAGCTAATTTAAACGATTTCGAGAAAAATATCTGTAAGAACATAGAGGTGGGAGTACTTTTATCAAACCCCAAAACTAGGGGAAGGAATGGTTTCCACGTCCAACATACCTATACGTATAGGCTTAAGTCGCGTACCCAAATTCGACGGAAAAATAAACAAAAAATAGAAATTCTTACAGGAACCCCGTTTAAAGTTCAGTTAGAAGAAGCAGAAAAATTAAAAACGATATCAGAAAAAAAGAAAAATGTTAAAAGAAAATTTGTTGTCGAATGAAAAGCTTTCCACCTCCGGCCTGCAGCAGAAGAAACAAAAGCCAACAAAAGTTAAGAGGAACGTAAGAAAATAAAACATGAGAAGCCAAAGAAAAATATGCAACAGGAAGAAAATATTTTTGTCCTAGATGCGAGACAATATCTCAAGATCCGTCGGTTGAGAACTGGATATAGTGCTACAACTGTACTAAGTAATGGTATGAATCATGTACCTACTACTAAGGTGGACACTTTTTGTGTGATATTTATTACAAATTGGGAACATTAGCTATAGTTACGTCTGTGAGAAAACTAAGAAAACCCCCTACAATCTGACTGGATACAATATGTACAGTTGGACGATAAGTTCGAATTTGGATTCCCAAAGACGTTCGATGGTAAATAGTAAAACAATGTCATGATAAAAATGGTTATCCAGGGTCTAAGAGGACGTTAGGAGTTATTGGGTTCCTAAAATGAACCAGATTGTCCTAAAAATATTGTAATGTTCGTGGGTTTAACAAAATTAACTTTTAAGACTGCTAACGACAAAACTATTTATTTACACTAATTATTAAGGAACTTAAAACACTATTAAATTGTTACTAAACTTAGGTGATGAATTATTCTATTTATTTACACTACTGTTGATACTGTCAATTTATTTCTACTTTCTCTCGGCGATCGTCTCTTCCTTTAAATACTCTTTTGTTTCCTCTCTGGAACCCTCTAGAAACATCCGCATCAGTTAGTTCTTCTTTGAACTGTTTAACTGCTTTTCCAGAACGCAGGTACAACACACACGTTTACAAATACGGCGCACATGAAGAAAGGCCCCCCGCGGCTAGTCGGCGAATCGATAAGTCGTCCATGCACACGTATGCCCGATCGCACACCAACACGCTCGTGCTCGCTACAATATGTTAACGCTTGTATTCCGTGTTTATATATGGAAAAGTTTACATTAGTATTAAGAAGACGAGGATTTTTGCATCTTATCCACAGAACAGCTAATCCATTTCATATCCTTCACTTGAACCATTTGAGACCATTTTCTGAATCCAAAAATGAAAACTTTTATCTGTTAGTTGTTGTTGATGCCTTTACAAAATTTGTTTGGTTACAAGCAGTAATTAATACGAGTAGGTACTGTTATTAACATTATTTATGAAATTTTTCGGAAATTCAGAACGCATTATTACTGATAGAGGAACTGGACATAGGAGTAAGCCATGGTTGAGTTTTGTAAAAATGTATAAAGCACATCCTTAATGTATAATGAAAGATTAACTCTACTGTTTTGAATGCACTGTCAACTGTCATTGGGGGGGGGGGGAGTATGACTCATGGGTTAATTAATTAAGTTAATTTACTTGAGGTATTACAGCGGAATGAATACGTCCATTAACTCGACAATCCGTAAATCTTCCTTCGAACTGGTATATCGTCCTAAATCACGGTATGACATGACTTTGAAATCGGGTGATTCAAATATCAATAGATATTACAAAAATGAGACTTTGCGCTCGTTCAAAGGTATTTCGGTATTATCTAGACTGAACCCTTTACGTTTTCATGTTTGTGATTAATGATGGTGGAGAAAACACCACTGTTCAGGGGACTCACAAGAGGAAAGTTTGTTCGATAATACATTGGGACTGTGCAGATGTTGTAGTCTTTCTCAATCATCACTACTACGTTAAAAGACGTTTCAAAAACTTTTTAATATTTTACTTTTCCATTACTGTTCAATCAGAGACACTAACGTGTAATTTAAGCTGGAACTGTTGGGTACATTTCGATATGATTTTAACAATTCTGTTACTGTACACTTCAAGTGCTTTGGCTAAGTTATTTGCCTACCAGTATTGTCTGTCAGTACATTTTTCCGTTGTATTATTTCTGACACCCAAAAAACTATGAAGTGATGATCGAAGTCATGTCGAAACTTCCCTTGGTCAGGATGGGCGAATAATAAGATGGTATCTGTATGGATTATGATTATGACAAAATCGACAGTACTGAATTACTATTTTGAATAAAATACTAGTGAGTTAAGTAAAAGGTGATTTAAAAATACATTAATTAATTTTTTTCAAAAAAGTAAATCCAATTTCAACTAAATATGTATCATAAAATTAACATCGACTGGAGTATCTTGTAGGTACCTATCCTTCTTATACTATACCCACAGTGGACAAACCACCATTGGTGTTAATAATGTGAAATAGTTGACATTTAAAGTGATTTTATGTTCTCCCCAATAGTGCTGACCTTTTTACATGAGGCGCTCTTAAGTAGATTTTAAACACTACCCCCAAAAAGCTCATGGAATAAACTAATTCAATATATTTAACTATTTTAACTTTTATGTGCCATTTTAGACAAACATGTACAGCCCTCATACTGACTGGGTACATATATACGTATATATTGACACTATTGCAGAGGGCCTTGCTGAATTTGTCAAAAAATTTTGGCTAGTGCAAAAACAAAGCGACTATTTTATGCTAGACAAGTTATTCGCGACGTTTTGAAACAAGTTCTGGCGCCACTTTGTAAACTAGCTGTCTAAAAAAATAACGGGACGAGGCCATATGAATTATAACGGCCAAGAAAGGTCATTGACTATACCATTTGTGATTACATTATATGCAGATACATAAACATAATGAAACAATCATTCTACCCACGCATAAACCATACAACAAATTAGCATATTAGGAAACTAGCCTGTGCAAAATTCGTTATTAAACAATTACCTACTTCTAAGATTGTCTATGTATTCTATTCTGTATTGAACAGAACAAAATTTGTGACTAAATTTTTTCGAAGTTATTGTTAACTTGATATACACGCTTGCATTTTTGTACAATAAACGTATTTCTAGTTCGTTTTTGCAAATATTTTTCAAATACGGTTTTTATTAACATCAATTTGATAAAGTATAGAGCGCCGTATCTCACACCAAATCATAATTACTTTTTGGATTTTGGCTGTTTTTGAATTTAAAGGGTTGCGTACTCCAAAAAGTGAAAACAGAACTTTTTGAGATCACGAATATCAAACGGCCAAAAAAGTAGATGATCATCAAAACCAATAAGTTCTAGCTGAGGTTGAACCTTCAAATTTTGTCTGAAGTAAGGTCATATATGGTACAAATTCAGGAAAAAACTAAAAATCACAAATTTCAAGATTATATATTGATCATTTGTGTACGTTACCATTAAAGCAAGTAAATGTTAACAAAGAATGTACTTTGGCTGGGAATTGCATGATTTTGGAACACATCCGGAAATAGTACAAAAGGTAGAATAGAATATAGAGGAATCTGCCCAACTATCTACATTTCCCTCCGACAAACTCACCCAGCTGAAAAGCTAACTTGCTGTACCACTTAGATTCAAAGTTACCAGTTCACTGTATATCTACCATTTAAACCACGGTGCGCGGATTTTTAAGTAACAATGGACAACAACGCCACTTCATAAAGCGGAACCGTCATAACGATGGTAGACTGTGTGTGCATCAGTTTTTGATGGTAGTGACGCACGACATTCAGTTGTCTGGAAACATTTGTGACTGGAATATTCGAACCTGTTGTAATTACAATAGGCCTAGCTTGAATATTATCATTTTAATAAACTTTAAATATCAGTACTGCATTGAAATATAATTGCTGTGGTTTTCGCAGTATGATACAAATTACTCATCCTACGAATTATATTTGCATGTATTTCTATACATTTCGTATTAGACATTTTATCATTGTAGAGGTTATTTACACTTAACATTCCAAAAATGTAATTGATTTCGGAAAAATTAGAAATTATGGCACATAAACAATACTGCATTGATATGGCAACAGTAAGAAACCATAGCTTTAGTTACAAAGTTATTTACCCTAAAGCTTAGTCTCAGCGGCAGCAACAACTGCCCCCAACAACAGACCGTCACGCCGTGAGACGCATACATTAACGACTCACCGACCGTCCTCCGTCACATACGCCAACGAACCGCCTATCGTTACGAACAGTCTGCCGCCTGCCTGCATGGACGAGCCATCGACAGTCTCAACAACGCCCAGTTATCATTGTTATTTCTGTTTCTGCTGTTGTTTCATTTGATGTTTATCGTTGTCTTTACTATTGTTTCTTTGAACTATCGTTAGGCAAAAAGTGTAAACAGTACTAATGGCGGCCGAAGGGCGAGCACAACATAACTTCGTATGAAGTTAACCCATAAACTCCGGATTGCTACAACTTTCAACTCCGCGTTGCTAAGGCAATTTCTGACGAAATTATTCAGCGACTTCGAAGCTAAAATAACACGAGGAATCTTCAGATCCATCAGCAGTCCAAAGTACCTGTCGCCAAGATCGAGCAAATATACCGTCTTCGTTGCGATTTCATCTACAACTCAGTGCACAGAACGGACAAAGTAACGTCCATAACTATCACCGAGTAGGGTGCCATCATCACTACGCCAAGCAGTTATGGCAACAGAGTCAACAGTCAAGAAACACAGCTCTAGGCGATCGACGGTGACCGTGCTAATCCAATTCCTACACAGACAACCACCCGCTGTCACACAGCCGCTACACCGCATGCCCGAGTTTATAGGAAGAGAAACCAAGATAATTCGGCGTTCTTACATCAAAAGCAAGATTGAAAAAATACTTCACAAATGCTGTCATCCCGAGGAAGACTGGGCATACGTCGTCAGCAAGCAATTAACTGGTTGAGGCGACTGAGTGGTTTGAATGCGACGTTGTGTATCCTTTGCGCCAGTATCTCAGTACTGCCACCATATCTTCCCCTAAGACTCTACTTCAAATAGCTAGATAAATTGAAGACGACTGTTTTGGGCCGAAGTGGTAAAGGATTACCACATCTTGCTGCCACTAGTTCACAGCACCTAATGAAGAACGGCCAGGCTTCTATTACCACAAGCATTACCCGTTTCCAAGACAGTAATCAAAATAACAAGACAATCACCGGACGGAGCTGTCACGGAGTGCCCAAACTATTGAATGTGATATTCGTCACTACAATTGTACCGAAGCTGCGCATATGTTACCGACTGCAATTCACGGTCGGTAAAGGTCTAGATGGTAGCCCCTTCGGTGGGGGCGATCGAAAGAGGAGGTCTCCCCCACCACTGTATCATAAAAAGTTCGTGGCGGTCTCACCCCCATAAAAAGTTATGGGGGTTGAAAGCTGATTATTTTGACAATTTTCATACACTATATTAGTAATTATTTTCAAGCGGGTGAAGGTGGGGGATCGAAAGAAGGTGGTCACTTGAACAAAACCCAATAACCTAACCTAACCTAACCTACCCTATTGGTAAAGATATTTAAATAATGTTTTATATAACTTTCTCAATATTTTTATGTATTTTTCATTAGTTTTACCTTTGAATATTGTTTAAGAATGACTATATAAATATTTACATGCCTAGAAATGTATAAAAATTGGCATATTTATTAACTTTGAACCCCCATAACTTTTTATGGGGGTGAGACCGCCACGAACTTTTTACGGTACAGTGGTGGAGGAGACTTCTTTCGATCCCCTCACCTCACCTAGACCTTTACCTGTGCAAAAAGTATTTAGTTTATCCAAGAAAAGGTTACTAGTAAAATCAGTGCAATCCTAAAAGCAAATGGTAATCTAGCGGACGACAGTGCTGCCGACAACATTACTTTCGTCGAGAACTCACGAACCGTCGAGTCGACCGTAAACTTCACATCACTAATTCAACGTCACTTCCAAACTGGACAGCAACTCCAAGCCACCCGTACCAACAGTTGTCAAGGGGGGTGTGTGTACGATACCGGAGGATCGTCTGGTCCACGGTAATAATCTACATGCATCAGTGATGACAGCGACGGTTGCTAAATAGTGCACGTAATAACAACGGTTGCTAATATACCAGCTGATCCACAGCAACAATATACGTCAGTATAATTGACGGTAACAGTTGTCACATGCATTATAACAATTTTCTACCATGAATCCGAGAATTAGATAAGGTGGGCTTAATAGCTTAATTGTTATAAGACCGTTCGATTCCTAGAATCAGTCCACGTGGACCGTCCATAACCGTCACTGTTTACGTTCTCTATCGATGCAGCTGCTTTATCGCAATTTCTCCGTACGTTGCCATTTCACACCCAAAAGTGGCTTTGTATTGTAACTTTGTCTAGTTTTCTTACAATTTTTTGTCTCGTTAATCACGCAGCTTTACTAATTATGTGATTTTCTATTCTATGTAGTTAGCACCCCTATCCAAAGCTTGTAAGATAATCATAATGTATTACACTCGATCTAAGTAGTTAAGGGAGGGGGGAGCTAATTGTCAAACAGGAATAGTGGCGCTCTCATCCCCCCTTTTTTCGTACATATGCTGTAAGTATTATTTTAGAAAACATTGTTTGTTTACGGTTAAGTGGAACTACATCCCAGGTTGTATTGCCTGTGCGCACGTGTACAAATAAGTATATGGGTAGGTATTTTATTTTCATTTTGTATTTTGATATTGAAATAAACGTGACTAAAATTAGCGGTTGTTTAGTTTTGTGTAAATCTCATTATCGATTTATTATTCATTTTATGTATGGAGAATAAATAACTTTTACTTCAAAGAGAATTACCGATCTTTGATATTTCAAAAATCAAAGGCTTCTTATTTTTATATTGTATAATACCTATCACCAATTTTTTTGGCGGTCTTACGTATGTATAGGATGTAAGTACAATCCAATAAATATTTGTCTATAATAAAATAGACATAGCGTTGTAGCCGATGCCAACTGTTATACGTATCTTGGTTTTTCTGCAAATTTTTTTGTTTTATTATTTGATTTGCTTTATAGACCCATATACACTAACAATCACATCTACCATATGCCATCTAGTTAATAAATTATTTTATTTCTATAATTTTTCAACCTCATGACTAATTTTTCAAAATTATTTTTACACTTTTGATTATTGTGCGCTTTAAAGCTATAATTGTGAAGAAGGTTCTGTAAAACTAGCTTGGCGAACCTAGATCGTCGATTTTATGACGCAAAGCGGAAAATTCCGTTTTACAAATTTATTAACGAAACATAAGAATCGCTATAATTCATTCATACACCAAGCAAAATGCTCTTATAGCGAGCTTTAACTAAAGTGAAAATTTTTAAGGGAACTACTAATCAATTCGGAAATAATCAACGTCATAACCGCCAGCATAGTCAAAGGTATCTGCTCGGCCCATTTTATTGTCACGTATTTAAACACTTTTGCGCACGTTTACATTCACTACTTTTATCTAACTAGTTGCTGTGTAATTAACACTTCTATTTATTAATTAGTTACTAATTTGCTCCTTTTTCGCTTTGTATCGCCTCGAACTCCTTCTCGTACTCCCATTCGATCTCGCGACAACTATTTATAGAGGCTGGCCATATTCTATAATGATCCAGCATATATGGTCTAGAAACCTGGTCTTCTTTGTCGCCATGTAGGTTGGGTTGCCTATACCCATGCGAAAATATGGACTGTAACAAGGCAACGAATAATAAAGTCGATTATTCATTCTTGATAGGGTTATAGGCCAAAGAAGCGGCGATAAACTTATGTGATTAGCGTCTTCCCTCTACATGCCACTATTAAAAGTTGGGTTGCGAAATTAAGAGAAAATTATCACATGTCAAAGATGTACCTCTCCTTCAAAGACCAATTTTTGCCTATTCGGAAACATTAACTCTGTCTATAAGATTTCATAAGATTTTCGAGTTCGAATTCTTGAAAATGACAGTTTTCTTTTGATCAATTTTATTGATGAATATGATGAATACTGTGGCACCTTACTTATTTTTCGAATTTGGGCCATTGTATTTAACAGCATTTCAAATTCGCTCAGTAACTTATCCACATTCAAAAATTGTGTTGACATCTTCGATATGGTCTAAATATAATGGCAAACGTACAGTGCTCTCAAAGTGATACGGAAAATACAACATAAGCGATGTCAGAGAATTGTAAAACATATACTTTTTGGGAGTATTAATGTAGCAAGTACACTTAATGTAGCGTCATAACTAACTTTATATGCTATATATATATATATATATCCAGCTTAGGTATCAGTCTCCACACAAAAATAGCACCATAAAAACACAGCGATTTGTAGACACTACGTTGTATTCGACTAATGTCATTGGCATATTGAACTCGCCCCGCATTTGTTTATTTATGCCAGTCTAGTATGGTCGCAGAATATTTAAAATATTTTAATGTTTGTTAATACCCACCAGTTATATTGTAACTTTTGTTATTACAACTTGCATATTATATCTTAGCTAAATAACACACATATTTTATAAAACGAAATAACAAATCAGTTATGTATGTCGTATGAAAATATTGTTTCTCTTACGCTTTTTTCAGAAGAGAGTTCGGTTAGTTTACGGCAGCTGTAGGAGAGATTTTTGGTATTAATATGGGATGATGATACATTTTATGTACCTATTTAATTAACTCATCATCAATTATGTGTACATATCAATACTTGTCTAACTTGAAAAAATGCCCATAAAACTTCAAGTAAAAATTTTGTTGCGGTTCGTTTTTTCACATGTCCGTTGCCATTCGTTTTTCCACTTGACCCTTGCTATTCGTTTTTTCACTTGTCCGTTGAAGTTTCACTTCTACTATGTGTCCCAGCACACATTTCATTTTCACAGGTTTACTGCAAATTATGATTTGGTTTTTAGACAGACTGCAAACAGAGGCAATGATGCCCAGGCTCGTGGAGAGCAGAGGTAAGAAAACAACCGCTGAGCACAACACACGCCGCCGGGACTCTAGCGGACTTCACGCTCTCCACGCGACTGCGCATTATATCCATCTAATACAGCCGTTGCCCTCACTTCGCCGCCTCCAGTCACTGCCGCCTCTCGCCTCGCGATATACCATCAATCCCCTCCACGCGGCCGTGGAAAATGCCGACGTAGAAATATATAATGTCTATAATCGGCAAACTCCCACTTGATAATTCCAGTATTGTTTATCATATTTTGGTTTTACTTCGAAACAATGCAGAAGTAGTTCTTCTATTAAAGAAGAAAGAACAACAGAAAAACGAAAACAACTTTACCTTTTGGTATATTATCCCAACCCACGTAAATTGTTCTGAGAATCTGTAATACGTATCGTCGGCGTTTTAGTTCGAAAAATACTCTTTACAAAAAATACAACAGATAGCTATCTAGCTATCTCTACAATGAGCCAGGATATCGTTAAATCCATTAGATTACATCCAAGGAACATCGCTTGTTCGATAAGCGAAATTCTCGGAAAATTTTTAAGGGCATCTAAAAATAACAAGAACTTTCGCTATGATGTGTATACGAAGACATTTTTTATAGAAAGTAAAAAAATCCCCTCGTTATGGCAAAAATAACAATCGAAAGAAACGGGTATTCGAAGGAAGTTTATATGTTTGATTCAATGTTTCTTATTGTTTTTGAAAAAGAAGATTAAAAAAGCTTTTCGTTTGTTATCCTAAAGGCGAAATCAAGGATGAGGGAGAGTGTAAACTGTTCCAGCAGAGACTTTTTATAAAAGTTTTTATAAATTCGTCAACTGAAAACGTGTTTTTAATATTTGACACAATGAATTTTCTCAATCTTTATCAGAATCTAATTTACATGTAGCAATTCAGTTAGACACATTTTTTTAGGGTACCATGACTTACAGTCTTGGTCTGTCTGTCCATCTATATTTGTGGCGCAACGCTCTTATTTCGTTATTTATCTATTAAGTGAAATTTGGTAAATGGACGTAGCTTAATAGTCCAACAACAGAACTAATAATATTTAAAAAAAAAATGCTCAATCCATTGAATGAGATGTCGTTGAATACGTCTTCAAAATACAGGTTTAAGAAGCTTTCAATTTTAGCCCTTCAGACACCAGATTCATTTTCGTTCTCTAAGCGTTCAATTCTCTAAAATCTAAACTACAGAAATTTGGAAAAATTCCTGAATGTAGTTTTTATTCAGTATATTTGATAAGAATCAAGATACTAACACTGTGGCATTTTGTTAATTTTTCGAATTTGAGTTATTGCAGTTAGCAGAATTTCAAATTTGCGCAGTAGGTAACTTATCTAAGGTAAATTGAGAAGTCCCCGGCCTAAAATAGTAAAACACATTTTTTTTGCAAAATTCGTTTTTTTTATTCAACATAATTCCCTTCAAGGGTGATACACTGATTATAGCGATCCTCCAACTTTTCGATACCATTTTTGTAGTACGATTTGTCCTTTGCTTCAAAATAGGCCTCAGTTTCGGCGATCACCTCTTCATTCGACGAAAATTTTTTCCCAACGAGCATTCTTTTGAGATCTGAGAACAGGAAGTAGTCGCTGGGGGCCAGATCTGGAGAATACGGTGGATGCGGAAGCAATTCGAAGCCCAATTCATGAATTTTTGCCATCGTTTTCACTGACTTGTGAGACGGTGCATTGTCTTGGTGAAGCAGGACTTTCTTTTTCTGCAAATGCGGTCGTTTCTCGGCGATTTCGTCCTTCAAACGGTCCAATAACGCTATGTAATAGTCGCTGTTGATGGTCCTTCCTTTTTCAAGGTAGTCAATGAAAATTATTCCACGCGCATCCCAAAATACAGACGCCATAACCTTGCCAGCCGACTGTTGCGTTTTTGCACGCTTTGGAGCGGGTTCATCGTGTGCAGTCCACTCCGATGACTGTCGATTGGACTTCGGAGTGAAATGATGGAGCCATGTTTCATCCATTGTCACATATCGACGCAAAAACTCGGGTTTATTACGCGTGATCATCTTCAAACACTGCTCTGAATCATCAACTCGTCGTTGTTTTTGGTCAAAAGTGAGCTCGCGCGGCACCCACTTTGCACAGAGCTTTCTCATACCCAAATATTCGTGAATGATGTGATGTATACGTTCCGTTGATATCTGTAGAGTGTCTGCTATTTCATTCAATTTCAATTTACGGTCATTCAAAATCATTTTGTGGATTTTTTTAATGTTTTCGTCCGTAACAGCCTCTTTTGGGCGTCCACTGCGTTCACCGTCTTCGGTGCTCATTTCACCACGTCTAAACTTAGCATACCAATCCTTGATGGTTGATTTTCCTGGGGCAGTGTCCGGAAATTCGTTATCAAGCCAAGTTTTTGCTTCAACTGTATTTTTTCCCTTCAAAAAGCAATATTTTATCAACACGCGAAATTCCTTTTTATCCATTTTTTTCACAATAACAAAAGTTGCTTCACTAAAAATGCTATAATTCACAAACTAATGATCCGACAGCCGTCAAATTTATAGACGCGTCTTTTGAAGGTTAGGACTAACTGAAAATTATATGGATTTAGTTCTGGTGCCGCCATCTATGTGTCAGGTCGGGGACTTTTCAATTGACCCTAGTACATGTACTGTAAAATTATTCAATGATTGTGCTGAAATCATCTGTATAATTCTAATATAGTCATGATACGAAAAGAAGCCAAAAAAATGCTAAGAGACGCTTGTGCACTCCAGGCCACGCTTATCAACTCCAGACCGTGCCTGACCTCACCAAACCGGGTCGAACCCGTTACACAAGGCGTGGATCCTTACTTTCATCTTCCATTGCATACCAGTATTTTTGTTTTACTTTTATTTATTTTCATACAATACTGTTTTGTCAATATCGCTTCCATTTCATTTAAAGCTATCATATGTCATCTGCAAATCTAAGCATACTAATTTTTTGCCTCTCTATATCTATCCCTACAGTTGTACTGTCTTTAATGATGTTGACCGCGTCTTCGATGTATAGATTAAAAAGTAATGGTGACACTGTGCACCCTTATCTGACTTCCTTCTCAATATTTCTCTACGCTGCTGGTTCAGCTCCATAATTGCCTGTTGCTCTTTATACAACTAAGTATCACCCTTCTATCTCTCTAACTCATCCCTATATTTTTAAGTATGTTTAACAACTTGTCCCATTTAACTTTCTCTCAATTTACAAATCCCATGTACGCGCTCTTTCCTTTCGCTATCGTTTCCTCTATTGTTACCCGTAAAGCTAGAATGGCCTCCCGCGTTCCTCTATATCTGCTAAAGATAAATTGATCTTCCCCTAATAGCTCTTCTGTCCTTTTTTCCATCCTTCTCTTCACAATTCTAGTTAAGATTTTTGACGCATGGGAAGTTAAGCTAATTGCTACCACGTTCCGTTTATAATCCTCTGGGATTTTCCCCGTTTCGTAAATGTGACCAACTAGCTTAAACATAGTATCTCTAACCTCTTATCCTGCATGTTTTAAAATTTCAGCCTGTCTCCCATCTATACCTGGTGCCTTATTATTCTTTAAGTTTTTTAATGCTACATCGAACACTTCTCTCATTATGGGATAACCTAGTTCATCTATCTCCACACTATCTACCTTTTCTAATATATCTCCTAACTTATAGCATGCGTAAAGGTTCTCTAAGTATGCTTTCTACCTATCTGCCTTTTCCTCAGTTTCGATCAGAATGACCCTACCTCGTCTCTTATATTATTACTACTGCACCCTACTTCTCTAAAATTCCTTTTAATTATATCTATTATAAGCCTCTTCCGTTTTACCTACTTCGAACTTTTCTTCTACTTCTTTACACCTCATATCAATCCACTGTTCCTTAGCTGCTCTAACTTTCTAACTATTACCCACTTTATAGCCTATATCTTTTTTGCCCTTCTTCGTCTGTCCTGTTTTTGTATTTCCGCCTCTCTTCTATCAAACCTACAATCTCGTTTGTTATCCAGGGTTTCCTACTTTCGTTTAGTTTAAGACCTAATACATCTGTTACGTAAACACTAATATGTAAATTTAAATCCTCTGAATAGGTAATAGTAATTTTATTAATTGTAAATTCTCAAACTATTATTGAGGTATTGTTTTGTGTGCTTCATCAGTAATCTTCCGTTAGAAAAACTTAATTACAAAACCAAAAAACACACCCACAATTGAACGTTCACTACAAAAATTGTTCGAAATTCGAACCTAATGCTGAAGGGCAGCTTTTGAGGTGTCTATCAAAATTATTTCTGAGTTACGTAAAAATGTCCGGTATTCGGCGTATTTTATTTGCAGCGGTCATGACTCGTTGGTGATGATCATATGGGTTCTGTACTGGTATTTGATACACGCAATGTGATACACGCATTGTTTCATACTACACCATACAATGAATAAAATAATTCAAAGTGGTCTGTATTCTGTCGAAACTGTCAGACACGGATCGCGATTTGGATCTTTTTGGATCTCATCAGCGCGTCGGAGACAGCTTCGACAGAACACAGGCCAATTTTTACCTGCTGTCTTAACAGCGCGTTTTATAATATACCACAAATGGGGTACTACAGATGACGTTTACCGCCCCCATTTGTGGTATATTACCATACAATGAACACAAGCGGATTTGGATCCGAATTACGCGCTTGAAATAGTGCATCACTGTTACACGTCTCTGAGTAATATGATAATTTATAGTTCATTCAGATGATTTTTTGATTTGAATATTTGTAAATTAAATTAGAAGAAAAAAAGTTGTTTCGTTGGTTTATCGAAGTTCGCTGCCTAAATGCTTGGATAAACGTAAAAATACGACAAACTATATAGAGAAACCTTGATGTTATGTACCACTTATCTTCTTGGCCGAATTAGTCATTAACATTAACAATGTACAAAATTTATCCTACCACACGCATGGCAAAGCGAGCACGGGCTGCTTCTGTTACTATGCGCAGGATTTCCTTACGCCAATGGTCTGGTAATTAGCATTCATATTTTAAAAACATGCTGCCCAACATAAACCTAATATATTATGCACCATTTTTGAAATTGTTTTGGTAAAATATGATATTTTATTTTATTGATCCAAATTGAGGACATAAAGAGTTCAATAGTTCACTAAAACAAGCTAAAAATAAAGATGACGGTAATATACTGAATGTCGTCTGCAACGTTTCATTGTACATTTGAAGAAGTATTCTCGTTAAAACAGTATCGCTGTGAGTACTGTGATATTATTTTTGACAACAAGTTGCCGAATAAAGTACATATCTCTCGCTTTATCAGCCATAAAACAACATATGTTAATATGAAAATAAATAAAAGTAAAACAAAAATACTGGTAGGTATGTATGGAAAGAGCGAATATAAAGATATGGGACGAAAAATTAGAAGTGGCCGATTTTAGGTATCTAGGGAGTCAGATAAGTCAGGACGAACGGAGTAGTAAAGATATAAAGGGATAGCGCAGAGTCGTATCGCCTTCAATAAAAAGAAGTCATTTCTATGCTCGCGAACGGTTAATTTAGAAATTCGAAAAAGGTTGTTAATGGTGTATGTTTGGAGCACGGCGTTGTACGGGTGCGAAACATGAACGGTGGGCGCAGGGGAAAAGAAAAGGTTAAAAGTATTAGAAATGCGGTTACAAGCGAATGATGAGGATACCGTCGATAGAGAAGGTTAGAAATGAAGAGGTATTAGAAAGAATAGGAGAACAGAGGACTATATGGAAGGCAATAAGAAAAAGGCGAGATAGGTTAGTAGGACACCTTCTCAAACATGAAGGTCTAGTCAGAAACAGGAGACCTAGATTAGATTACCGTTCGCAAACAGTTAAGAATGTGGAATGTATTACTTTTAGAGAAATGCGAAGATTAGTTCAGGACAGGAAGGAGTTGAGATGCGTGTCCAACCAGTCTTAGGACGACGACCTTACGATGATGAGAATATTGCAGTCAAGAATATGTCGCCAGTGACGCCATTTCTAAAATGTAATCGTCTACAGCACATCTTTTAAAAATCTGGGATGTCTCTTAACTCATACACTGGGCTATACATATAGCTAAAATATAAGAAAGAGGTACCCACCTTACATGGTGACGTACGGTGGGACGCATTATACAGACAAGTTAAGAGTCATCCGATATAATAGGCGAACATCCCTACTACTGCCTACCATTATTATCAGTGTATGTAAATTACAACCGATGGCAGAATATTTCATTTAATTAAACGGCCATTAGTGACGGACTAGACATTTCCCACATTTTCAATCGCCTTAAAAAAGGGAGTCCTTAGTTGGATTGTATTTTTTTTGTGTGTATATTACGCGATTTCTTCGCCAATTGTGAGTCGACTTTAATGATTCTTTTTTAAGCCATATCTCGAACGCAGTCCGTTTAAAAATGAATAAAATGCGTCATGTTTAAGGGTGAGAAATTAGGGGTTGAATCCCCTTTTTAATTTTGTATAACACATGCTTATAATACAAGGTTTTCCCTTGATACCCAACCACCTTGTGCATTTCTTAATTACAGGTAGCTGTAATCTTTTAGTTTTAGTATAGTTTGTACTTTGTCATAATGACTTAACTGTAGGTCGAAACACATATATCAGATTCTGATAATAAACTGTGAAACTTACAATAAATGGTTTTTTATTCCATTTTTTGTAGTATATACATAACGAGTGGCATTTTTTATGGAGCCCACGGTGGCACTAATAAAAAATACGGCCCTAATAATTTCTAAAGGGTTATAAATCTCTAGGTATCAGTACGAGTGGGACAACCGTATTGTTGAAACCAGATTTCATTAATACTTACAATTAAATCGAACATTTGAAGCGCGTGAATAATTTGCTCTCTTAAAAGGCCTGAATTTAAATTGTCGTACTTACTAAAAAAAATGGTCTACAACAGAATTTCCTAAACTTCCAGCCCGTATATATTAACATTTTGAGGATATTAACTTAACTTAACCTAACCTAACCTTTTGAAGATATTGCATGCGTTGGAAATTACTCAAGTGTTTATTTTCCCTCGTGAACCTGACCTACAACAACAGGTGGATTTGTGATGACTGTAAATAGAAAAGGAAACTCTTATCGGTGAACAGAACTTGTTCAATAAATCTGTCATTTCTGTGCCTCATGCCATCACAAAACTCCATCCGCTATTGAGATCCGTCAAATGGGCATACACCATCCTGTGGCAAAATTTATAACTCGAATGAGGGAAAAATTTACATAGGAACTGTGCACGCAAATTGTAAAATTGTTTATTAAAATAATAAAACACGTTAAAAAAGTAAAAATTTTTTTGATGATGGAGTCGACGAAGTTTTCTTCTAAAGTTAAATCAAATAAAAAGTTAATATGTTCAGTGAAAAGCTGCAATAGCACTTCAGACATAGATCTTCACTCTTCACCTACATTAACTACTTTCCAATAAAAACTAACCGTTTTATATATGTAAAAAATATATTCGGAAAATTAGAGAAAAAAGTAAACTAATAGAAGCTTGGATGAAAGCAGTAGGTATCAAAGAAGTGAATTCCGGAATAAAAATTTGTTCACGTCATTTTAATGCACATGATTATATTTCAGCAAGTATTTACCATCAGCCATAACCTTAATATTTAAAACTAGAATCATACTAAAATTATAAAGTGAGAAATTATTTATTCCTGTGTAATTGATTTAACACAATTCTAATGATACGATATAAGTATTTTGAGGTTAAGAACCTACCTGCTGCAATACAACAAAGTTGCAATAATGTGTTTGCAACGTTCTCTTAAATCGGCTTTGCACGTGCAAGTCATTGATATGATATTGCTTAAATCACCCAGAATCACCTCACCAATTATATAACGTGAATCACTTTTTAAATCCGAAGTTTGTAAAAAGTAGGCAGTAAACTTGACGGAATTTGAAGGCTAGCTTCCGGATTTGTTATTTCCGAATTTTATAATGTGATTGGCATTAAAAACACGCTCACCTTCAACGAAATTGCCTTTCCGAGGCTTTGTGTCAGCCCAATCACATATTGTGTCAATATTTATCATTTTGTCGTAATTTAAAAACTTGGAAATTGCACGGTACACTATAGGAACTACGATAAATTTTCCCTAATCGGCGCCATGTTTAGGCTCCTCCCATTTGACGGATCCCAATTGTGTGGTAAGTATAGAAAAATTTCTGGAGTAATTCACAACATATTACATTTGTATACTTGTAACGCTTTAAAATCTTTTGGTTGGAGTTGGAGGCTCATAGTTACTTTCAAGTTCGGCAGAAATTTAGACACTACGACCTACAGGGGATTCGCGAAGTTTCCCTTTCTTCCTGTGACGGTCTAACAGGTTGCTTTTCGTATAAATGAACACATTTTCTATAATTTTGTTGATGTTGTTACCTTACTATCATATTTACAGATATTTATATAGTCACAATAAATACAAAATATCTGAAAAAAAAACTAAAATTGCAAAACTGATAATTGGAAAGTTCGCTTGAGCTGTTTATTTTATTAAATTGTTATTTTTCTTAACGACGTTGTTGTGACAAAAGTGTTATTGAATGTATTGTTATGCAAGCAGCAAACATAACTGGAATTGCTTAAAATAGTTTTGTTTCTGGCTACCAGACGAATGGAAAAAATTATTGTTTTAACGACTAATGGAGAACAAAGTAAATAAAAGATTCAATTTTATTTATGACCGATTTGTTTATAGATCGCATCAAATTCAATCCTGTCATTACTTTATAAATTCTCAAGGTTCTCCGTATCTCTAAATATGATTTATAATTCCATTTAGCAATATTCTGAAATGCAATGTAATATTTTATTGAAAAAAAAAAAGAAAAAGAAAAAATGAAAACTTACAACATAATAATAAACCACATTATAAATTCTGACAAATGACGTGCAAGATTCTAATATTACGATTCTTCCAATTTTACTTCTTTATTTATGTAGCTAGGTATGTTATGCCTAAGTTCAATGATATTTAATGCGGTACAAAGAGGCTGTATTGTAATGGCCTAGCCTGCAGAGAGCATAGGCATTTTTCTTTGAAAATATTTTAAAATTATCTTTATCAACACAACTGTCAGTGAGGTTTATTGATTTTAGAGATAAATTGATAAACAAATTTGCAGGCTACTTGATTTATATTTTAAGATACGATTTTGCAAGTTTTCACATCTGATGACCTGATAAGTCCTAATTAGGGTTGCCACCCTTACTTTATTATAAAGTATTGTACTCTATTTCGACTGTGCGTACGTTATACTTTACAAGACACATAAAGTACGCAAAAATACTTTATTTAAGGCCTTAAGTAAACATCGTAATTTTGTAAGCGATTATTCGAAATTTAGAGTATTTTTACATCAATAACATTGCACAGAAAAATGGCAAGCCATATTTACGGGACAACCTGATTTCCCAAATCTGTTCAAGGTAGTGTCACTTTTGCTGTCCGTTCCGGCCACTTCAGCATTTACAGCAAAAGTATTCTCTGTTATGAACGCAAAGTGGCGGGACGACAGGAATAAAGCTTCATTAAAACTAATTAAAAATGAACTTTTAGTTTACTTAAATCTTTGTTTGCCATGTTTAGAGGCTATTAATGTATTTAAGAGCGACAGCTATTTGTTACTGGCTGCTAGGTGTAAAAAAATATGTTTTTAAAAACAAAAAATAAAATACCTTATTTTTATGCTGAGTACTTTTTTTTTTAACCTTTTAGTCGAGAAATACTTTATGTAAAGCCTGAAAAGGTGGCAACCCTAGTCCTAATGTGGTTTCCTCTGGAAAATTACTTTAAAATAAGAAGATCTAGCAAGTGTAGAGACTGAGAGTGCTCAGCTTAGGCAGGAAGTAAAAACCTACTGACCTTTGCAAGACCTTATTGAGCAGTTGAAATATTACTGTAAGGACAAGCATGTACGTGTTGATTCCCGCCGGCTTTTGAGTATGCTGAGGTCTGCAATGTTTGCATTACGAAGATTAATAAATCATACTCTGAGTGACACATATTTGCCGCTTAACAATAGAAGTTCTAGAATTCTCGAGAAGAATGAAGACTGTTCCAGAGAATTCGATGACAATGTGAATAGGCCTCTGGATGACAGTTGGAGTTAGTAAAATTAACAAACAGCGAATTCGGAGCGAATACAAAGTGATATAAATACAGTGAGGAATACATAAGAATTATAAATATTGTGCGTTCGGGTTACTGGAAACCCTTAGTTTATAAGTTGTTAATTAGGTTAGATTAGGTTGAGTTAGTCCCCTCAATTAAATTGTGTATGGAGAAAGGACGTAACTCACAACCTTTGAATCCGGACCTTCTGCAATGTGTTTCTGTTATTATTCTTTTCATTGAGGTACTAAACCCCAAATACTATACTGGAGCTCGATTAGCAACAAAAATCCCGAAATTGGTAAAGGTCTAGATAATGGCCCCAAAGGGGGTGGGGGGGGGATC
>NW_020439309.1:23014-44556 GCF_000699045.2 Agrilus planipennis
AGTTATATAAAACATTATTTAAATATCTTTATCAAGAGGGTAGGTTAGGTTAGGTTAGGTTAGGTTAGGTTATCGGGTTTTGTTTAAGTGACCACCCCCTTTCGATCCCCCACCTCGACCCGTTTGAAAATATTTTTTTTATTGAATTTTATTTGAATTATAGTGTATGAAAATTGTCAAAATAATCAACTTTCAACCCCCATAACTTTTTATGGGGGTGAGACCGCCGCAAATTTTTTATAGGGTTTTACTTAGATGACCACCCTCTTTCAATCCCCACCCCCCCCCATCATTTAAACCTTTACCCCGAAATTTTTACAGACCAAGGTTTGGAAAAACAGCATAAACCCATTTCGCATTTATTCGCCTTCAACGGATAAAAATAATCTACACAACAAATATGTTCTTGATATCGTATTTTAACTCCACACATACATATATTAATTCCAACGTCAATGTAAGTAGGTATTTGGTATAATTTACAGATTATAAGACACGTTATAAGTGGATGTATTGGTAATACGATTGTTACTGTTTTTTTTTCTTGTTGTAAGTATGCTCTTCCGTTATTAAAAATAATGTTTAATGCACGTATCTGCTGTGTGAACGTCTACACCTGTTTACATTCAAACTGAAATAAAAAAATTCTTTCGCCCAAGATTAGATAAAACGATAGACATATAGCTTGAAATAAAATGCCTGGAGCTTATCTGTATGATGTGATGTACTTTTTGATTATATTGAACTTTTATTTCAAAACAATTACATGTCTGTCGAGAAGTGGTATTTGACTTCTGAATCGTCTAGCCTGCGAAAATAATAATTACGAATTGAGGCTTGGTTACAGGGAAATTAATGAATAGTCATTTTATCTTTACGACTTAATCGAGTCGATGTTCTTTATTTGATTGACTAGTTTACACCCAGTGTTTTTAGAAAATTTACTTGCTTGACCTAAAACATTAAAGCACAATACCCAACGATCCCTTTTTGCTAATAACTACTGAAAAATACAAAATAAGTTTAATAAAAAGAATGAAAAAGGAGATTATTGGAAGATAAAACAGAAATCTTTAGTGTCTTTAGTATAATTATTAATAAAATAATTAAAGAAAAACACTATTTAAACAATTAACCAAAATTTTATGCCAACAACAAATTAAACAACAAAACAAACAGATGGTAAAAATAAAACACAACAGCCAAAACACACAAAGAAATAACAACAACAATAATAATACAATAGTAAAGACAATAATAACAATTTATAACAGGAAAAGAGACTTACTAACGAGACGGTTGAACGAAGAGACACAGATGAATTAATTTCTGATAGGGATGTTAGGAGTATTTATAGTTGGAAAATGTTAGTAAAAAGAGATAGAATACTCAAGATAGACAAAGACTGGCAATAGGGGTTGAAGACACGAGCTTACAGAAATACGAAGAATTGACGAAGTTGAACAGTATAGAATTTTAGGTAAGGTAATTAAGGGAAAAGCCAGCTATTAGTACAAGGTGCATGCAGAAACGGTTGCAGTTAGATTTCTAGGTAAAGGTGATTAGGGACAATAGAATAGAAACAGAAAGGAAACAAAGGCATGCAAAAGATAAGAAGTCGTACTCTACATTGCAGCCATTCCGCCCCACTCGACAAGTTCATTGTCGCCGCCGTCCCCGTGCCCTAGAAAAGACTCTGACAAGTCATTACATCGGCACCCAGTTTAAAAATATAGAAACCAAATACATTAAACCTACAGCTATCGAAAATCTACCTCCCTTAGGAAAAGTCTCTTAAACGCCCATAGTTCCTCAATCAGATAGAGAGATAGGCTGCATAACTAAAATGTTCCGCACTTGTGCCTACTTTATTCCGAATCTCAAAACCTAAAGATTGTGACGGAGGAGAAGTTGTACTAATAGGAGAATCTAAATATTTTTTAGGACACTGTTAAAAATATATAAATATCACCTAATTCAATGTAAGAACTCAAGTCCACCACCCACACATAATGGTCCTTGAATATTTCAGAACGTTCTCGATTATTTCGGACCAGTTCACTCTAGAACAATCCACTTGTGGACAATTTGTATTCGAGAACATTCTGTCTGAAGAGCATCTTGGAAACATTCAACAATATTGTAGCACATTCCCACTTGTTATAAAATGGTGTTTGATGGCTGGTGATTGGACAAACTCGCCAAACTGGAGTGATTCTGAACATTATAGGAGATTCTAAATATTTTTAAAGCAATGGTAGAAACATGAAATGCCCTAGGTCGACCACTTTTAACCACCAAAACTCCCGCAACACACAGCTATCGACTTGTAACCACCATAGTGCACCACCGTAGACTCGAGGCTATTACTGCATATAAACACCGGTAGAGTTGAGACGATCAAAATTGGCAAATTCCGCAATAAATTATCTCTGAGAATGAATGTACCTCTTTTCTTGTTTCCACTTGGGACTGTAGTCATTTGTTACGTTAGGAAATGCTTCATGAGTAGTACAGTAGACAAAGTGAAAATGGAGAACCGAAGAACAATATGCGGTGCAGCGGTTAGAGGTTGCTTAGGTACGCAAAAGATTAGAGTCAGCTTTATAACTGCCTGATAGGAATTGTTTTTTTGTTAAATAAACGTCTTTTCTTCCCTAAATTCCTGAGAATGTTGAACTTTGAACCTTGAACATGTTCGAATTCTGCTTGTCAGCATCTCTTCCTGTTACACATCAATTGTTATTCCTTTTTTATTATTAGTGTTCGCTGCAATTCCTATCTGACATCTCTTTTCTATGTTTACGATATTTCCTATAACGTCTGTCGTGAGTAAAAGTAGGCGTTCTGTTAGCAATCGCTCCAGTCTAGTTAGTAAGTAGAAATAAGAAAATAAACCCGACAGTTTTATTTTTTATTGCCGACTACGCCAAATTTAAACGTCCCGACTGTAGTCTCTTCTGGCTAGATGTGCGAAACAAAATATACAAAAACAGGCGCGTAGTTTATCTAAGGGCTGGGGCGTTTGCAGTTTACTGGAGCTCCAAGCGTTCAGGCGGCCCCCGTCCCACCAAAAATAGTAGTTGAAGAGATTTACTTTGTATGCTTTACGCCATCTTATTTATTATTACTTTTTTTTAATTCAAATGGGGCCCCAAAAGTATTTTGCTTCTGGACCCTTGATTATCTAGCTACGCCACTGTACGGGCACATATCTATTTTTATTATATATTGATTGATTTGTCTAATTATATAAGCTGTGCTATAAAGTTTCCTTTGTCCAATAACTGTATATTAATGGCCAATTACTGCATTGCATGTCCATTTCCATTCATTTTTTATAATATACATAAAATGTAGGGGGCACTAAAATCTAATTTTTCGACTAAGAAAGAGACATTCATTGTTTTAGTTTATGTACTAATGTGCCCAAGGACTTGTGGTTTACTTATTTTTTACTTACATTTAAATGATTTTCTTTTGAAGAACTTATATTCATAAATTTTAATCTTGATACTGTTGCTGTTGATAAAAAGTTTGAAGTAGTTACTTTATTTTTTACATACAAAAGTATATAATTAAGCCTATTAAGCTGCACGTAAGTTTCTTACATACCTTATCCAGTTTACTAGTTATGCCAAACTTCCTTACCTGAAAATAATAAAAAAATAATTAGACAACAAATACAAAGAATATACTATTTGTGTGATAAAGTTAGCAATTTTATTGTATCATGACTAACGTTATACGTTATTTGCTAGATACCAGGAAACACAGATGTAAATTTTAAAATTATATTAAACAAAGATGTTAAAGGTTTGGAACACAGTTCTGCACAGGTGCAAAATGTGGACGGTGGGCGCGCCGGAAACAAAGCATAAAAGCATTCGAAATGTAATTTTACATGCAAACGAAGAGGATACCGTGGATGGAAAAGGTTAGAAATAAGGAGGTATATGAAACAGAAGGAGAACAAATGACGCCATGGAAGTTAATAAGAAATAGGCGAGATGTGTTGGTAGTACATCTTCTCATGCACGAAGAGATGGTTAGAAACATATTAAAAGCAGAACAGACGTTAGGAGGAGTAAAGTAAATTGCTGTTCACAAATGGTTAAGTACGTGGGATGTTCTAGTTTTGGAGAAATGTGAAGATTAGATCAGGATAGACAAGAGTGGAGGTGCGTGTCTAACCACTCTTAGGGCTGACGACCTTATCATGATGTCGATGAATAAAAAATTAAAAGTGAGTAAAGAGTGTAAAGTATTTAATGCACAGTGATATTAGAAAAGGAAAGGAATTAAAAAATAAATGGTTTGATTAGAGGAGAAAACCTTTTAAATTAAAACCTTTGCTAATATGTTTCTTAAGAGCTTATTTTTATTGACAAGGCATGTTAAAAATAGAAATTTTAGATTTGCAATATAAAAACATCACTAGTGAGGTATTTAAAGGGAGGTTTAAGGAACTACAGAGTCTAGCCTTATACCCGTTTTCAATAAGATATTGTAGCGAGCACAAGTGTGTTTGTGTTCGATCAGGCACACGTGTGCGTGAACAGCTTATAGGATCGCCGACTAGCCGCAGGCGTGTTTCTTCATGTGCGCCGTATTTGTAAACGTGTGTGTCGTATCTGCTTTCTGGGAAAGCAGTTAAACAGTTCAAAGAAAAAATAAACTATCCGGATGTTTCCAGAAGATTCCCGAAAGTAAACAAAAGAGTATTTAAAGGAAGAGACGATCGCCGAGAGGGGAAGAAATAAACTGACCGTTGCAGAAGTGAATCGAGAAATAAACTGACAGTGATAACAGTTAAATAAATATATATCAACAGTTATGTAAATAAATAGAATAATTCATAACCTAAGTTTAATAATAATATAATAGTGTTTTTAGGTTCTTCAATAATCAGTGTAAATAAATAGTTTTTGTCGTAATCAGTATTAGAAGTTAATTTTGTTAAACCCACGAACATTACAGTATTAAAAAAAGTGTGGAAGTCAATCAAAAAATGGGAATACTAGCCCACAGTAGAAAGGACTGGAAGTGCTGCCCAACCAGTCTTTAGACTGACCACCCTATCATGATGATTTAATGATGATATTATCTTCGATAGAAAATAACAATCCTTGGGGGTAGACTCTCTGTAAATGTAAGAGAAACGTTTCTTATATATCGTTATTGTTTAAAAGGTTTGGCAAAAAAAATTAAAATTTTACAAAAATAATTTGCAGGTACTTAACAAGGGTATACTACAGGCACAGCCGTCTCTACTTACAAGCCATGCTGAAGGTTTACTTGGCAACACTGTGGGAGTCCCAGGATTATCTTCTTTTGCTAATGTTTTGCTTAATGATTATGTTAAAATTTTAAATTATAGAAAGCAAGAGTCCCGCCACTCCAATTCAAATTCAGTTAACTGTAAGACAGCAAAAATCTGTAAATTAGAAAAGTTGAAATTAATTTTTTTTGATGGGATATTGGCAAACCCCAGAAAAAATGGTAACGCGTCTTAGCAATACTTCAATGGTGATGTGGAAATTTGCCTTAATAAAATTACAATTATCGAGATAAAATTCATATAGGTACCTATCAATGTTTACCTAATCTATTGTCTTTTCTATTTTGTTCCTAATATCTACATGTTGAAGTGTATTTTAAATAATGTCACATACTATCAGTGATGAACAAATGTTAGTTATTTAATAATTTAATTCATTTTTATCGTAATGGGTGTCTAAAAATCATGTGTAACGACGTGTAGTAATAACAACTAAGACTCGCAGAATAGGACTCTCACATCGAAGCAATGCGCTGTTGCCAAATTTCTCAGCATGGCTTGTATTAGAGACGGCTGTGCTACAGGTTGACATTTATCTAATTTCTGCCATTTGATTTTTACCAATCATTTGGCTTTGTGACGGGTCGCCGCGAAATTAGTACCAAAATTGCGCGACGACCCAAATTTGCTCCAGAGTGTCATAACTGGTGATAAATCATGGGTTTATGAATATAACGTTGAAACCAAAGCTCAATCATCCCAATGGAAGTTGCCGCACGGGCTAAGGCCGAAAAAAGCGCGCCAAGTTAGGTTGCATGTGAAGGCTTTTCTTACAGTTTTCTTCGATTGCAGGGGCGTGGTGCATCATGAGTTCTTGCCACAAGGTAGAACGGTCAATAAGGAATATTACCTCCAAGCTATGCTCAATTTGCGCGAAGCAATTCGCCAGAAACGCTTGGATTTCTGGAAGAACAAAAATTAGCTTTTGCACCAGGATAACGGCCCTGCTCACACATCGTTGCTTGTACGCGAACTTTTGGCCAAAAATAACATACTTATAATGCCGCAGCTACCGTATTCCCCAGATCTGGCCCCCTGTGACTTTTTCTTGTTCCCGAAACTGAAAAGGCCCATGAAACGACGACGCTACGCTACTATTGAGGAGATAAAGACGGTATCAGAGGAGTTGAACAAGATGATTTTTTGAAGTGCTTCGAAGATTGGAAAAAACGTTGGCACATATGCATAATATCTGGCGGGGATTACTTTGAAGGGGACAAAATAAATATCCATAAATAAATACACAATTTTTGAAAAAACAAAATTCGCGATACTTTTTGAACAGACCTCGTAAATGATTATGATTTTCTTAAAAGATTGTTTTGCCCTTAAGGATATTTGGGAGGTACAATCGGAGGCAAGAGTATATAAAATTAGAAATTCATGATTAATTAGGTTTTGCAGCATATCATGAGGTAAATAAATACTATATATACTAAAAAAAAGTATACTTACGGTTTGAGAGAAAATTTGGAATTTGACCAAAAACTGAATAAAATAAGAAATAACGAATAATATGGAAAATTTTGAACTGATTTTTGGCAGTGAATATGCCTTGATTTCAACTTCGAAACAAAAAAATATTTAGTTTCAATCTCTATTAATAATGAGCGTAAAACTTTTTAATATGTTTAAATAATAATTAAAACTTTAAAATTGCATTTATTTCAGACAATTATAAATATTATCATTATATTATCAAGTAAAAACGAGATTTTCAGCTAATTTTTCATTTTTTCCTCGATAACCATTTAGTGAATTTGAATAACCTTACGCTAAAGTGATTCTCCAGAGTTCAAGTTACTTATTATAAAAGTTTGAAATTTCTGGTAGCTTTTTTTCTGTTAATAAAAATAAATTTAATCTGTTCGGTTAACGAATCTCCATAAAATGACGTGTAAAATTACAATTTTTTAAAATTTCAATAACTTTTTAACGGTTTAGTAAATCGATTTGTAATGTTTACAGGAGTTTTAGAATTGAATGAGGAACGTTCTTCCAAATGTTTATTTGCCTCGTAGCATTTTGACATACCTCCCAAACATCCTGAACCACACTTCTGAACTCACCGTGCCATTTTTTATTGCGTCTATTTCATACCCACTTTTCTATTGTACCCTGTATAGTATGTGTACAAACTTAAACTAAAAAGGTAAAATATTTAACACAAGCACCATCCTTTAATTTTCCATTCTTAAAGTTGAACTTTTTTTTTTAAATTTAAATGGCACTACCGTTGAAATATAACCTACTCATTAAAAACGCTTCACAATCGGCGAAGAACTCGCGTAACATACACAAAAAATACAATCGAATTTAGAACTTTCTCCTTTTTTGAAGTCGGTTGGGAATAAAATACCGTATTCAGCATGATAATTGAAAAGTTCAATTTACTCATGAAAGAAACTGAAATATTTTTAGGACTACGTACATTTCTCAAGCAAAATAAAGAAGCAAACAGAACGGCGACAGCAGGAGAAATGGCTGACAGTCGCTATAAAAAAACAAGAAATCAACCCTCTATTCATTCCTCTCTTCCAGATTTCCGTAAACGTAAATTGCCATTTCAATGGTTCAGAAAAGGTCAAATGAAAAAAGAACCAAACTAATTACGAAGGAAGTGCATGTCCTTTACAAATAACGAAATTGCCAGAATGTATTTGCCACTTTAAAAATAACTAATGATTGACAACTCAATAACAGATAAAGCATATTTCTTGTTTACTATTTGTGATACAGTCATTGTAGAAATGTAAAGTATCGCTCTCTTTCAGTAATGAGTTCAAATAAAATATATAAGATTGAAAATATAATTTCTGAAAAACGCCATAATGCACGTGGGCGCGTGCATTGTAGTGCAAAGTTGGAGGGTAGAGTGGATCACCCCTTCAGCCTTCTTAGAAAAAGTGGGAATAGGTTGGTAGTGGTTGACGAGAAGATATTGTCCAGCATTTGCTTGAAGCATGAATGATCCAGGAAAACTTCAGAATAATCACGGCAGACTAACCTATAGAACCGGCCTCTTCCTGAATGCCAAGCAATAAACTAATTTGGACTCGTAGAGTACCAGACCGCGTCACGATATTAGATATTGTAGTGTTTGTAAAAACTATTTATTTACACTAATTATTAAAGAACTTAAAAACACTATTAAATTATTACTAACTTAGGTTATGAATTATTCTATTTATTTACACTACTGTTGATATATCACTGTTCACTGCGCGATTTATTTCACTGCTATTACTGTCAATATTTCTGAATTCACTTCTGCAACGGTCAATTTATTTCTACTACACTCGGCGATCGTCTCTTCCTTTAAATACTCTTTTGTTTTCTTTCGGGAGCCTTCTCGAAACATCCGGATAGTCTCTTTTTTTCTTTGAACTATTTAACATCTTTTTCTGTTACACATTAGTTGGTGTAATTTCATTTCTTTTCTTTATTAGTGTCCGCTGCAATTCTTATCTGACATCTCTTTTCTATGTTTACGATATTCCCTAGAACGTCTGCCGTGACTAAAAATAGACGTTCTGTCAACAACCGCTACAGTCTACTTAGTAAGTTGAAATAAGTAAATACAACAGTTTTCATGCGAACCATGCCAATTTTGACTGTTCCAGCTATATTAGAAATGCTTAACATCAGCACAATCTGACAATATTCATGTGAGTCCTGTCACTTCGTGAGCTTTGTTTTTTTTTATTTTTTCTTCGCTTAATACATTAAATACTAAAAAGAAATTGGTAAAAAAATTGACAAACACAAATTAAGAAGAACAAAAGTTACATATAAGCCAGGATTTGAACCTGGGTTCTGTCTGAACTACAGTCGCACATTGATACCACTGATCCATTGACGCCTTGAAAATCGTTTTATAAAGAAGGATGATCATATTCTTATGTTGTGCTGGCATGGAGTACGTTTAGTAGCTGATGCTGGTGACGCGAATGTTTTCTGATTTTGTGTGTTAAGTATATGTAGTAGTATTACGACCACGACATAAAATGCTACCAGCTATTGAAACGAATAAACGTCAGGAAAAAAGATCAAACATTTTAAATTTAATCCGATATTTGGTGGATCCGTCACTTTTTTTAGGATCCGGTCAGGTACTGGATAATGACTGCGGCTATCCGGCAGTGCAGGGTAATTTTACCAGAGACGAAAGAAAAAACCAACAGCAGCAATAATAATTTAATCATTAAAAAAAATTGATAATTAAGATTGTATTGGGATAGGTCGTTTGCCGTAATTTGTATTTTTTATTGATATTTCGTTATAAAGATGCAGAACCAGATGCAGAAGCGGATGTGAAAATGTATGCCAAACTTCCGTAATTGCGGAAGTGGAAGCAGAAGTCTACTGCAACACTAATGATAACCAAAGAAACAAGAATATAATCGTCTTTCTTGTTGTTTAAAACGCAACTTCAACATAAATGCACTCTTATTAGCCATATCGAATAAATTTGTGTAACAATAATGTACGTTTTGGAGTATTTTTTTTATTTTTATTATTATTGGTGGAATTGTAATTTTATTTTATCTAATATATCTTTATCCGTTTGTCGGTGTTTTGATTTGAAATATGACCTTTTTTCATGAAGGTGAGTAGCCGGGCAGACACGGATATATTTTGTCTTATTTTGAGTCAGTTTTGTTTTGGCCAGGCCTGTGTGCAGTACAGTTTTGCAATTGCTTTAAGTGTACACTTCTATTTAGCACCTGTGTGGTGCAATTGTGTTGTTTTACCTGTGTGGTAATTTATGCATCTGTGTGATGCGATTATGTTGTTTACCTGTGTAGTACTTTATGCATCTGTGTGATGCGATTATGTTGTTTACCAGTGTGGTACTTTATGCATCTGTGTGATGCGATTATGTTGTTTACCAGTGTGGTACTTTATGCATCTGTGTGGTGCAAGCCCCCGGCGCGCAAATCCCGTCCTCTCTGGGGATGTGGTTCCTCCGGAGCAGTGACATGTAGGTGAGGGGCCCTACATGCGCCCGGTTGACATGATTTGGTGTTCTCACACCAAATCATTGGGATGCTGACTACTAGCGCGGTAGTCGGGCGTCCAGGGGAGCCTCTACTCGTTTCAGGTGGAAATGTACATTTCTGAAGATTATGGTTTGTTATATATATCTGATATGGAAAGATGGGCTTTTTATTAAAGGTCTGCATGGGGGATGCAATTCCCCCGGTGAGTTACCATTTACCCCCTTTTCTTTATGCAAAACAGTAACTTCGGTATTTGTTTCATGTTTTTGCGATGTGTCTGCCTGCTATATGCCGTTTCGGACTGCTATGCGATGACCCGCGTAAGTTAAAGTGGTTTTCTTGAATTCGTAATTAATCCTAATTTTACATTTGTCTATTTATTTATTAACATTTTTTGCTAAAACTGTCTGTTTATTGCATCCCCATATTCTGCAATTGTTTTCGCAGACACTAGGGCACATTTTAGTAATCAATGCTTACTAAATACCTCTATTTATACTTGTCGTTTTTCTCACATAATATAAATACTCCGATCGTCATATCGCTAATTATGCTTTTTAAATTTTTCCTCCTCCGTTTCATATGCAAATTAAAAGTTGTCTTAACAGCAACAACGAACGACAAACAAAAACTAATTATTATTCTAATGAACGACTAAATATGTACTAAGTTATTATAGCTTGTAGATAGTTATAAATAGAATTGAGCATAATGAGAATCGAATTTAATTGTTCTTCTTCATTTAATATTGGCAATTAACATATGAAAGAAAAGTATGCAGATGTGCAGGATATAGTCTTAATAACTATTATTATAAATGCGAATGTGAGTTTTTATGTAACGATTTCACGCCTTAACAACTCAAGGACATCCAGGGTATCTGTAGAAAAAAATACCGTTCCCGAGGGATAGAAAAATTATTTTTATGTAGTTCGGCATATCATACGTAAAATATTCAGTAGTAATAACCTAAATATTCAATAAGTTCACATACATATTGTAGCGAGCACGAGTGCTTGTGCGATCAGGCACACGTGTGTGTGAACGGCTTATCGATTCGCCTTCATGTGCGCTGTACCTATTTGTAAATGTGTGTGTCGTATCTGCGTTCTGGGGAAGCAGTTAAACAGTTCAAAGAAAAAAAGAAACTATCTGGATGTTTCGAGAAGGTTCCCGAAAGTAAACAAAAGAGTATTTAAAGGAAGAGACGATTGCCGAGTAAAACAGAAATTAATTGACCGTTGCAGAAGTGAATCCAGAAATAAATTGACAGTGATAGCAGTGAAATAAATAGCGCAGTGAATAGTGTAAATAAATAGAATAATTGATAACCTAATTTTAGTAATAATTTAATAGTGTTTTTAAGTTCTTTAATAATTAGTGTAAATAAATACTTTTTGTCGTTATCAGTCTTAGAAGTTAATTTTGTTAAACCCACGAACATTACAATATGTTATTACTCCTAATGCGCATACAGCTATAAACTTTAAACGTTAATACGCGTTCTACATATTTTATTTTTACTTCTTGAAGGTTAGGTTATGGTTGGGAAGGATTCTATGATTACGTTATAAATCAAGCTAACCTTACCAGCTATAAACTCACCTTAAAGAGGAGAAAAAAAAAATGTGTACAGGGTGAGCAACTAAAGCTGAATGAACTGTAATAAACCAGCAATTCAAAATAGGTAAAAATGTTTTAAATTTTGACGGATTTGCCGTTAGACCAGAAGCGTACCCTAACTTCGTTATTTTAAAATAAGGGGCTGTTAGAAAGGTTGGAAGAACGGAGGGGGCTATGAAAATCAATAAGAAGAAGGCAAGACAAGTTGGTACAGTCTATTTCAATTTGTTAGAATTGTGACTTTGAAGATATCTGCGCGAAGATAGAAAGAATACACAAAAATTTTACAGGTGTGTAGAGCGTTAAGTTAATTCACTTGTTATTATTTTTGGCTAAATAAATAAAGCATATTCTTAAATTTTAACGAGGCAGTTTAAATAATTTTGCAAATGGTACTGTACAGTTTTGTCTAGTTCTCGCTTGATGATCGGTGGAAAAATGAGCTCCGCAGAAAAATATGAAAATATGATTGAATTTGGAATTATGCTGCGGCGCATCCTAATAAAGGGAAGAGGCATATCGCTAACTTCTTGAAGAGAACACCTTCTCAGGCATGAAGGGGCTGTTCGGGGAATATTAGAGTAGAAACAAGAGGTAAGGGAAGTAGGAAGTAGAAGTAGACCTAGATTAGATTACTGTTCGCAAATAGTTAAGGATGTGCGATGTTCTAGTTTTAGGCAATGTGAAGATTAGCTCAAGATAGAAAAGAGTGGAGGTACGTGCCCAACCAGTCTCAGGACTGACGACCTTATGATTATGACGTTTATCGACAAATTGCTAAAGGTTTTCGCGGTTGGTAGGTAAAGAAATTTATCGATACTAACATTTTTTTTAATTTAACACCATACATTTTTTTGTATCATATCGTACAATGAAAAAATAAATTTCCTTTCTACTGATTTAGGGTTGTTCGTATCTGTTTCCAACAGTTTTTGAAAAATTTCTGATTTTATGGAAATTTTGAAGAAAATCGTGTTGTTATGTTAGCTCTGCTTACCGTTTCGCAATTATGCTTATTTATTAAATTATTTATTTAACGTGTAGGTAGTACGTTAGTGTCATAATGTGATTGCTATATAAGAGACTTTTAATAAGCCTATTAGAACTTGTTAAGTTTTATGTATAGTTTATTTATTACATCTGTGACCTATTGAGAATCAGTGGTGTGACACTCAAGTTTTCTATTTATGTTATTTTAATTTTTTTTTAAGTCAGTATCGTCGTTTTATTAATAGATGATAACAGGGATTACGGCTAGGTGCTTACTTATTTTATTTTATTGTTTTTTTTTATGTGTTATGCCAGAGCCGGGCAAACTCGGATCTTTTGCATCCCGAGTGATCCTCAAGGTTAACCAAGTAGATCCTCATTGATCCTGCGAGTGCGAGTGAGATGATTCTTTCCTTTTCTTATCCCTTCCATTTCGGAGATGAGTCCCCTCTTCCATAGCCAAACCCAATAGTTTTGCGAACGTAGTAACGAAAATTATTATTTAAGTTGCGAGAGTGGCTTCGCTCGTCTACGGGATGAAGGGGCTTGATATGGGAGTGGAAGGGAGAAGAAAAAGACAAAACAAAATTATTCATTACTGCTTATTCTCTCGTACTCATTGAAGGGTATGGAGTGACTCAAACTAAACTCATGTAGCGGCTCCTGCGAAGTTAAAGTTTGCCCGGCTCTGTGTTATGGCTTTACACCCGCAATTATTATCTCGTACTAATCTGATGTTTTACCGCTAGCCGCTTTGTGATTATCCTCCGATCTGGGAGGGTTGATGGATGTTATTGTCTTATTTTAGTTGCTATTGTTTATTTTTTTTATCTCATTAATTCATTTTTGAACAGCTCCTTGGGAAGTACATAACATCTTTTATTGGTTAATTCAAATTGATATGCATACACCATAAATTCAAAATTTTACTCAAAATTCCCTTTGAGAAAGTTTCCTTGTAAAGGTTGCCCACCCTTAAAGGGTGATGTTTCGGTAATCTTACACACCCAAGGTAAGGCGGTGCATAGGCGAACGGAGGGAATATTAGGCAGGGGGGGGAACTTCATAAAAAAAAAATTAAAAAGTTACTTTTTTAGAATTACACGTCCAAATTTAATTTTTAAATTTTATGACGAAATATTGATCATCAAAAAAACTTCTCATTGCGACTGCAATGTAAAATCAATTCTTCAATAGGACAGGATTGTTACTAAATAGAAACAATATTGTAAATGGATAATTACTGACTGATATCAAATGCCTATACGTAAAAGTATTGGTAATTGAGGGGAAACCCCAGCTATTAGTGAGGGATGAATGCAAAATTGGAAAAATTATTGAATTTAAAAATTAATGTGGAACAATATTTAAATTAAAAATAAATAAATAACGTTTACAAACATTTTATTTTGCGTCATATATTTACCACTACCACTTTTGCCAACGTAATCAGGTCAAAAACTGAAATATAAAAATTATTTATTTTACAGCAATCTGCTTTATTACTCCTGGTCCCTTCGACTTTCTGGTCCCAGCATGAAAATGACATGACCTTGCCGCTGATAACAAATGTAAACATTGAAAAAGTGTCTATGTATTTTACTGTTATTTTCAATTTTAAGCTGACGAATTTGTCACGTAGGTATAAATTCTACATAGCACTTTCAACAGATGTTATATTAATATTTGTAGTATATAACTATAAACTATTTAAAAAATATGCTAATTTCTAATACATTTCAAGTGAAGGAGAAAAGAACCCTTAAAACCCTCCTCTGTGTTCGCGCCTAATGATGAGGGTTTTCAGTGGATTTTTACTACGTATATTCCATCCCTGTTTAGTTATATTCCATAGTTTTATTGCGTGCTCACTTATTCCAAAGACCTACAATAACTTGTTTACGAACTGCTCGAAGTGGGTGGTTTTGGATCAATTTAAATTCGATACACAGTATACAACAGAATTAATAAATTTAATTGACAAACAAACAATTTAACCTTCATTCGTTTTACAGACTATATATACAATAATCGCTCTGAAAGTGAGTAGAATAATCGACTAAAAAAGAATATATTCCATACATATTTATGTTATTTATGCAAAATTATTGCCTTTTGGTATCCACCATATATTGATAATTTCAAATGCATAATAAACACTGTACATACAATACATCTAGAGTATAAGATTTGCTTGTCAAAAAGTGTCATTATTGTTATTTAATTTCACTGACAGTAAATTATACAACATATCAACGTATACGTCAACCACAGCGCCGGAAAAGGCGTGAAAGATTTGATCCATTAGCTATTAATTATGTAGCGCGATTAAAATAATCTCGTTATTATGCAGGAAAGCACGATGTTCGTGAAATGACTGCAATCATCACTACTATTTTTTATGGAATGCATTTGCACATTCCATATTTCAAACGTAATTGTTTAGAAACGTAGCGACAAAACTACTTAATTAGTTTCGCTTTCTTTAAACATCAGAAGCACTATCATTAGTATTAAGTAGGCATTATACGAAGCCATACAAAAAACATGACGAATTAAAGTTGTTACCCTAATAATTAAATTTTTAATAAAAAATTCTATAAAATGATTTCTGTCAGTAAAAATAATTCAATGTCATTGAGACACTTTGAATTTTTGTAGGGTCAAATTCAATTAGTGAATTAGTTTTTTGAATTAACATTAGTACATTACGTATCGAGGGAATAAATAGGGTTTTTTCAGACTGCAATAATCCTGTTTCTTCCCGAAGTATGTATACTATTTTTTGTCAGGTTTGTGCGAAAAGCTCGTCATTAAATTGATAGTTGCCGAAATAAGAGTAAATGATTTAGAGGTTAGGAAGTCATTAGTCATGTTCGTTACATTTTTTGTGCGCATGTCCAGGATTTTGCACATGCGCAATGAAGAAAATTAGTTAAACGCATGCGTTCTTGTATCTAAAATTTGTTTTGTTTTTTTTTTGCGTGTAACTAATTTTCTTCATTGCGCATGCGCAAAATTGTGGACATGCGCACAAAAAATGTAACGAACATGATTATTGCCATTGAATAACTGATTTCTGCGCATGCCCATAAACTTCAGCGCATGCGCTCAACATATTAATTTTATTGCAAAACGACTGAAAAAAGGCCATATTTTCCCTATTTCATAGCAACCAAAAAGAACTTTCGGGGATAACATGACAAAAAAAATTTTTTAATTTTAGGTTATCTGTAGTGCTAACCATAAATTTGCCCTGGGGCACTATACTTACATTATAGAAAATAGCAAAAAAAAACGATTAGGGAAAAAAGCGACGTCTTCAAAATAGAAATTATAGTTTGTCGGTAAAGTAGAAATTTTCCTTAACTCTAGTTTTCTCTAACTCGCACATATGGAACTGGGGGTATTTAGGAGGCTCTTTCAAATAGACATATAGTTAGCCTTTTATCATCATTTGCAAACGTATTGCAAAACCATCGAAATCTATGGAACTACTACTGGATGATGACTACAATATTATAAGATATACTTTGTGGGCGTTTGTTTATAATATACATGTGTATATGTATGTACTTACGTATATCAATACTTTATCTCCTACACAGTCATATTATCTATTTTTTATTCCAATAAAATGTGAAGGTTCTTGTTGAATAACATAAAACAAATCGTAAAAGCCTTGCTTTGTTTGTTATCGACCATTGCGTCAATGCATTAACGATCTTAATGCAATTAAATAATAACATTAACATTATGTACATGCAAGTGTATGTGTGTGTGTATAAAATATTTGCTAATTTTGCTTAAATTGGATAATGGAGGAAGAACGAGTTTTTCGAGTGTTTTTTTTATTTATTTAATAACTATAAATTAAACTTTCACATATTTCAATATTATTGGATAATAATTGGTTTGATTCATCACGTTGTTTTTTACGTGAATGTTGAATATTAACGATGTTATTCATGTGTTTTCTTTATACAATGTTGTTTCTGTAATGAACAAAATATTGTGTTATGAGCTCATAAGTTATTTGAAAACTAGAATCGAACCATTCTAGAATTCTTCCAACGTTCGCATTAGATATACAAGGCGGTTTATAATTCAATTTTTTTACATATATTGCTAGCGTTTTAAAATATGCATTTCAGTGTCTGCAGGTACAGCTCGACCAACGAATCTGTAGCCGCGAGATGCGCACAAGCGGGAAAGAGAGAGAAAGCGAGTAGATAGTGACCGATATGCTTTTCGGAACTTTCTTGGACTATACACAGTCAGAGGAATAAATAAACCTGATTTCGATGCTGTCTGCGACATTGATCATTTCATATTGCACTGATTCAAAGCAGACTGTACACGATGATTACTATTCGACAACTTTGAACAGAATGAGATCTAGTTCTATCCCTTCCACTTTGCCACTGCGCATATGGCTGTCGAGGTTGCAGATAGTTTGGCCGAGCTGTACATAGAGCACAAATATATAAAACGCATTCTATAAATCTCCTTTAGAAGTCGTTGATAGTGTGACTAATAGACCAGGAAACGGTGTCGGGATAAAGGCGACACTACCAAGAGCGACACTTCAGGTAAATGAGGGTTACCTTTGTGGTTCAGGTAGACGAATAAAAATTATGTGACGCATAAGCGACACTCCAGAAATATATAATATGCAATATATAAATTAAACAAATAATATAATGACATATAAATGGGTGATTCTACGTTAAGAGGTACTAATGGTGTCTAAATGAAAAAAACATAGATTAGTTGAAAATTTGTGGAAAATGACGAACGTACATAATAATAAACAACGTTTACTTTGTTGCCAGTAAATTTCAATACTTTAATTAATATAGTTTAGCTGTAATTGCATGTCAACCTTGAAAAAAGTATCTACCCTGGCCTGTCCCTTTACTGTTTCGCAAAGAAGTCAGTGTAATTTAATACATTTCTAATTAATTAGAAATTTCACCATTACTTATTTCATAAAGAAGCGTTAGTAACAATGGTAAATGTGAAACAAAAAAATGAAATTACTTCTATTTTCTTTAAAAAAAAAGTACGCAATTTTTGTCCCTCATATTTTAAATCTCATACCCTGGACATTTTACGTCCTTTAAAAAATGTCGATAAAGTAAGTGTTGTTAAAAATTTTAAACTTAGAGCATTGGCTGTGATGTGAAGTTAACAATAAACGACGCGCGAACCACTTGCATGCTCTCATTGGCGGACAATTCGATCACGTCACTCGAAATTTGCGGATGCGTCGGTGAATGCAGTATCTCCCCTGGTAAGTTTTAATCCTTTGTTATTGAAAGTAAAACTGTGTTTGTAATGTGTATTTACTTGAATCACTGCGTAGTTTACTGTGTTTCTTCGGTTTTTCTTAACAATACATTCTCTTCTGCTTGTGTTCGTTTTTTGGCGAAAATTTCTCTCCCCTGCCGTATTTCCCCTGGCTCATTAGATGCCAGGGGAGAGATCATAAGTCCAGGGTAGATACAGAAGTGGGATGTAAGCGACGGCCGCGAATAAAAAAGGGGAACTTGTTTGATTTTAGAAATGTTTAAATAAGACTTTCATGTTTTTTTATTTCTGCAATCATTTTGTGCTCGGTACTTTGGATTTAGTAACCATTAATGCGAAACCGCGCCTTCATACTGATGATGTGTATGGGCCTGAAACTGAATCTGACGACGAACCATGTGAAACTATTTGCGTGTCACTAATATCTTATAAAAACGAAACAACTTCAAATACCTTCTTCGCTTTTTGACGAATCAGTTTCTGAGGGGAAAAGTCAGTTTGAAGACGAACCACAACCCTCAACATCTGGGGGGAAAAAAATTCAAAGTGGCGATTTTGCATTGGTTAAACTTTTTCATAAAAGCACAGAATATCGTTACGTAGCTATATGTACAGGTGTCGAAGAAGATGAAGTTCAGGTCATTTTCTACAAAATCTGTGATGATAGTAGGATAAATTTCAGAACTGATGACAATGATATTTGTTTCATCAGATGGGACCAAATCATAGAAAACATATCAGCCCCTAACTTAAAAATGAAAGGATAGCGGCTTTTTTATGCTTTTGACAAAAGTATTAACGGTTTTTAACAGGCGTGATCTCATTTGTTATCTTTTTTATTTAAATGTTTAATTATTTTTTTGTAAATGAAAGATATGTTTGTTTGGTTTTTTGCAATTTATGTTTGTTTTTTGCAACTTATATGCAATTAATAATCATTTACCTTGTTTCAAATAGAAGCTCCAAGAAGTTTGTTTTTTTTATAGAAAAAGAAATTATTATGTGGTTTTTATTTATGCAGATACTAACGAATTTTGTTTTCTATGTTTAATAATTCAAGTTATATTAAGAAGACTGTATGAAGATTTAAAAGTCTTTGATAGTTATAAACTATCACGAAAAAAATATATAAATGTCTCTACCCTGGTCTCTTATAAAACATGTAAAAATGAATTAATTGACTGGCCATCTTAAAGTAGTATACAAAATAGTTGATTACATAGTACAACTTCGGAAAAAAACATATTTTTAAATATTTATATCACGCCACTTTTCCATCATCAGAGAACCTCTTAACGTAGAATCGCCCAAATAGACTTTCTTGAATTGCAATAAGATTCGCCCATAGGTGTTCCTTTGTTTCTAAATAAATAAAATAATTGAAAGCAAGGTTACCTAATTTAATTGTAGGTAAGCGTCTTATAGGATAAATACAATTCGACAAAAATACCCACTCCGTTACAATAATTAAAAGCAAATAAGTAAGCAGCCGCTTTGGTCACTTTCTGTTAACTGTTGATTAATAGCAAACCCCGTAAATGCAGAATTTTAGTAAGTTTAATTTTAGTTTAAAGCTTTGCAGTGTGTAAGTGGTGATATACTATAGTTTGAAAAGTTAATGTGTACATTCGATGTTTTATATCTATAAAACCTCGATATTTGGAAGTTGGTTTAGGCTCGATGCAGTATTGATTCACCAATACAGCGTTGTCCAGTTTGGCGAAATGTTTATGTGCCTAGCCTTGGCATTTGAAGATAAACCGAGCCTTGGACCAATATTGACATCCCAATGCTGGGCTGCCTCAATATTGGATCAAACTTGGCGAAACGTTAATGTACCTAGCCTTAGCACTTAAAGATTAGCCGAGTCTTGGACCATTATTGACGACCCAATGCCGGGTTGCCTCAGTATTGGACCAAACTTGGCGAAACGTTAATCTATCTAACCTTGGCATTTGAATATTGACCAACGTTTGAACCAGTGTTTACAAGCCAGTGCTTGGTTTCCCATTTACTTACTGGTCCAAGTTTGGGCCTGTCGTCAGGACTGCCATTTTCGTACATGAGAACGTATTAACCCGGTCAATTAGGTAATCATAAAATTCCAGCAATGCAAAATAACAATAGGAGTGTGCATCTTCCACCAAAACGACATACTAAGTAAAATTTTCTTAAACAAGAATTGCACCATCATATACTAAGATAATAGTTTAGTTTAGGAATTTTTGAACAATAATTATATTTCAAGTATCATTGTTGTTGTCACGTACATATAGTTATGTTTATGAGTGGAATAACCCTTCATTTAATAGAAGAGTGTCTAGGTACAATAAACCGCCCCTTCGCAGAAAACTGCAATTAGGTAGGTACCTAGCAACAGTCACAGGTCATCCTGTATTCATATCAGGAAATTACGCTTATCTACAAATTTGAATGTAAGGGAGGTACCACCCTTCCACTTGTTTTCTATACCGCCCACAACACAAAATTCAGTGAGAACAATTTTGAAATAGAATCAAGAGACTAACCAGATAACCTTTGAACTATTTAGACGATCACCATTTCCATTGCAATTTTTTGTATTTGTACTAATTTGTTAATAAATGTTAGAAATAGTTTATTCACTCAGGTGTGTTAGTGCTGACGTGGAGGGTTGTATGTTGTACGTGCGTCGCGTCGGTGGTGTGATCTAGTAGTACTGTAGTAGTAGTAGTAGAAGTACGCACCGTCGTGTGATAAGGGTTTGTGGCGTGCGTGAAACGCGTTGATTGTCGGGCTAATTAATTGTACTTATGTTTAACCGTATACTGTTTCTTTGTTTGTTTTGTGTTATCTATTTTACTTTAATAAAACCCCTAAAAAGACAACAATAAATTAAGTTCAAATGTTTGGATGAATTTTTGTGAACAACCCAACATTAAACAATAATAATTTCATTTTCATTCCTTGATTCAAAATGTTACTAAAAATGCTTAGTACTGCTATTTCATTAATGTATTTATTTAATTTGAAGCTGTGTTATTATAATTACAAATGGAATTGAATTAAATTAATGTATTAGGGTACTCTGATAAAATTCCAGTCGTTTTGTCCACATGAAGGGGTCTTTACCCTTTAAAGGTAAGTGCACATACAGTAGAATCCGCTTATAATGACATCGAAGGGAAATGGCAACCACGTCATACTAAGCGGGCGTCATACAAAGCATAGTCTTAGAAAATTAACAACTTTTTATTTTGGTTAGTTATTTAGTTTAATAGAGAGAAAAACTA
>NW_020439309.1:45041-79294 GCF_000699045.2 Agrilus planipennis
CACTATAAATTGTTCCTTCTAATACTGATAACGGCAAAAACTATTTATTTACACTAATTATTAAAGAACTTAAAAACACTATTAAATTATTACTAAATTTAGGTTATGAATTATTCTATTTATTTACACTACAGTTGATATACCACTATTCACTGCTATCACTGTCAATTTATTTCTGGATTCACTTCTGCAACAGTCAATTCATTTCTTCTCTTCTCGGCGATCGTCTCTTTCTTTAAATACTATTTTGTTTACTTTCGGGAACCTTCTGGAAAACATCTGGATAGTTTATTTTTTCTTTGAATTGTTTAACTGCTTTCTCAGAACGCAGGTACGACACACACAAAGAAGGCGCCCGCGGCTGGTAGGCGAATCGATAAGCCGTTCACGCACACGTGTGCTCGTTTGCACACAAACACACTCGTGCTCGCTATACGAGGAAAGGTAAGTTCTCGAGTCTTCATAACTCTCACAACTATCGACATTATTTTTCCTAAAAGTCATGACAAGCCCGCATGTATGACAGAAAATTTCAGCATTTAAGACAATTATTATGTTGGTAAATAAAAAAAAATTGCTTAGAATTATAAAAAAAAAAACGTAAGAATCAGATTAAATAAGCAAGACCAAGGCCGAGACTATATCAACAAGTCCAAGACCAATACCAAATACTAGAAGTATTTGAGCAAGACTAAGATCAAGACTGGGACAGTCACTAATCCATTGCGACTTCGAAAATCAAAATTATATAATCTGCCCGGTGCATATTGTACAAGCCGATTCCGATGCATGTACAATACCTATCGGAATTATTCCGATGAGCTTCACATATATTACCTTTATGTAATCGAAAAGCGTCTTTATCAGGAAGGCTGATCTACGTATATGTTACCGCAAATGTATGAAATCCGTCATTGTATACAATTCCTAGGAAATGTATATAATTCCTAAAATCGACCGGAAATGTGCGAAATAAATTATATTAGACACATTTCCTAGGAAATCTATACATTTCAATTTGTTAGAATTACGACCTTGAAGAAATCTGCGCGAAGATAGAAAGAATACACACTAGGCGTGAGCAAGACAGAGATAATTGGAACAAGCTTGAACGAGCAGAGCTGTCGATTGGCGGACAGTATTAGACGAAAATGTTTAGCAGTTTCTTAAAACAAAAATGTATATAAATTAACAATAGAAAACAAAGCAAAAGTTATAGGTGTGTAGAGCGTTAAGTTAATTCACTTGTTATTATTTTTGGCTAAATATGCTTTTAAATAAAGCATATTCTTAAATTTTAACGAGGCAGTTTCAATAATTTTGCAAATGGTACTGTACACTTTTGTCTAGTTCTCGCTTTCTCGCTCGATGATCGGTGGAGAAATGAGCTACGCAGACAAATATGATTGAATTTGGAATTATGCTACGGAGCATCCTAATAAAGGGAAACGTTAACTCTCTAACTTCTTGAAACGAACAGTATGTGTAACTGTTGTGTTATTCCCATGCAGTAACCATACATTTAATAATAAAATAGCCACAATACCTAATAAATTTACACTATTAACTGTCTGTATTACATTGACCATAAAATTTGCGCTAATTGCAGATGAACTTAACAATAAATTTATTTTTGCTGCTAGAACTCGGTCAACTGTTGATAACCTCAATAAAAAAACTCACTCACTATTGTGTAGCGTGTTCATCATCGCGAATTTATTTCAGCTTACTTAACAAACAATGGCGATAACAAACCAAATGCAAACATAATTTGAAATTTATGCGTTTGTTGTGGTCTAGACAAGCAGCCTTGAACAAAAAAGAATCGCTTAAAAAACGTCCGTTTTGAAACCAACTTCCGGGTGGGTAATCTATACGCAAAATTCGCATTTGTATTTTAGATAATAAAAATCAAATTAACTTCCACAATAATTGTATCTCTGATACCTAATTCACGATCGTTTCCCCATTCTTAAGGTTTCTTCATAAGGGGCCATCCATAAATTACGTCTCACATTAAGGGGGAGGGAGGGGGTCGACGAAGTGTGACATTGTGTAACAAGGGGATGGAAGGGGTCCTAAATTTCGTGACGTCATATTTCAAAATTTTTAAAATCTACGTGTTTAAACACTATTCAATAATTTCTAGATGTAAAAATTGCAAAATATGTGACGCCACACTAGGAAGGGGGGGAGTCTCACAAATGTGACCAGCTGTGACAAGGACGGGGGAGGGGTCAAAAAATCATAAAATTCGTGTGACGTAATTTATGGATGGCCCCTAAACACGTGTAAATGTAAATATTAGAAGTAAAGGTACAGTTAATTTCAGTTTTATTAGGTACCTTAAACTTAAAATTAATTCCCATCAAACAAATGTAAATAGAGCAAATCATTAGAGTTTTTTATGTTTCATATTATATTTGACAAAATAAATACAATAAGAAGGCTTAATGTATGAATTTATGTAATTTATTTTCGTACACTATTTTTATGTAATGATACAATTTTGTAAGTTGTTAAAGTGTAACATTATGATGTGATACAGGTAGACATAATGTATCAGCTTTCATTCAGTACCATTTTTTCTTTGCAGGTACCTACTATAGAACTTGTAACATAACACCTTATAACAATTAGCGACTTGTATTTTTCTCTGTACTTGTTTCTAATTAAACATAGCTTAAGATGTTGAACTGTTTTTCTGAAGACATCAACTTGTAAACATTGGTCCTTCGAGCCGGATTTAGTGACGGGAATTTATTTTGAACTGTATTTTGTATTAAAAGGAACTTTATATCATACTTAGTATGAACTTGAACATATTAGTAACTGTCTTAGTACGAACCTGAGCCTTTTTAGTGGCGGTTTATGGAACTATTGTGATCCGATTTTTTAAAGTTAAACCGACTTCTGCATCATACATCATGGGAAACTTGTCATCTCCACGAATTAATTCGGCTCGAGGAACCAATGTTTAGATGTTGATGCCTTCAGAAAAAATAGTTCAACATCTTGAGATATATGTTTAATTTAAAACAAATACAGAGAAAAAATCAATATCTATGTCAAATCCGGCAAATACCGTGAAGGGGACATAAAAAAGTGATTGAATTTTGTCATCAACATTGTACAGTACACTCAAGTTCTGTCAAATTAGGCATTAAAAATAGTCCCTACAGTCCGCCTAAACATTTAGATGATCTCTTTGCAGAACAGAATTATCATTAATTATGGTATATGGTAGTCATGGCAGAATCCAAGACTCACTAAGATCTAGCTGTAGACTTCCATGCCTTAGAAATAATAATTACGAATATTTTAACAACACCCTATATACTCGAATTTGTTTTAAAGTATAAGAAATAGGCTAGAACATAAATAATATACTCCGAAGACTTGCTTTGCTCTGAGTTCTTTTTTTCTTTTTGGGACTGTTCATAAAGTACGTGAAGCTAAGTGGAGAGAGGGGAAGTCCAACCGCATCTAATGCCCAGTTACGTGAGGGTGGAAGGGGGATTAATGTTTGCTTTACGTAACAGTTTTAGAATCTGTTTAAAATGGAAATATTACTATATTTTTTCTTTAATTGAAGTTTAAAACGTAATTGTTACGTCAGGGTAGGCGGGCCAAAAATTGATGGATTTTAGGTTACCTAATTGATGGAAAGCCCTTGTTGATATAATCTGACCAAGGCTCGCAGAAGACGTAGTAATGCCCCTGAAAATATCTACCATTTAGGGATTTCAAAATTCAATTTTTACACTTTGTTTATGTAATTGAGGGTGAAAGGCAATCATCATTTAAGGTAAAAGGCCCAGTTTCTGACACTCTAAGAGTGACATAACTAAAATAATATTTAATTAGAATAAACAATTTTTATACTATAAACAAGTTCAGAGTTTCTAGAAAAACTCATATACGCAATATAATTATTTGAAGCGAATTAGTAATTTTAATTTATGATTTAAAAAGTGATGTTTGAAGACCCAGTTTCTGACACTTAAAATTTCTTGTGTTGTAGTTTCTGACACTGCCATCGGCCTAGTTTCTGACACTCATATTTGGTAATGATTCTCTCTCGGTTAAATTATGTATTATCAGGTTTAAATAAACTATAAGTAATTAAGTATTCATTAAAGATAAATTAAATATTTATTATAAGTAAGATATTGTTATTTTTAACAAAAATAATTAACTCCTGAAAATAACAAATAAAAATATGTATTTGTATCATCAATAAAATTTATAATTCAATTGAAAGTAAAAATTATCNCATAACTAAAAAATGGCTTCCGCTATCACTCCACACTTAAAAACTTTTTTTTATTAAGTTTTCTTATTTTTTATTATTGTGCTTGTCATTAATTAGGTACAGAATAAATTTATTTTAATTTTTAAAAAATTTATTAACCCACTTAAGATCTTTTTTTTTTTTTTAATTCAACATAAACCTAAAATTGTCAGAAACTGGGCCAGTGTCAATAACTGGGTCTTTTACCTTATATTAATTCAATTTCCATTTGCATGCTTATTTGCTTTCTGAAGAAATATTAATTATTACAAGAATTAAAGGCAACATGGAGGCAAAAACATTCTGAAACCGCTCTATAAGCTAATATTCTTATTTATTCATAAAAACAATTAAAACACCCTTAACCTATTCTGTGAGATGCTGCTGCTGTAGTAAATATTTGAAAAAAAAAAAAATGTAACGAACTTGCGCGGCTGCGTCTAAAAATATTTCGATTTATAGACCCTAGTCAGGAAAGCATGAAAAATTAAAGAATTCGTTTGTATTTTTAGCGAGGTGTCTCATTGTTCGTTACACTCACTTAGCATGCCACTCATTAGGTGAAGTACGTCAAGACCACGAAAAACGAAAACATTGTGTGAGTATTAGCAATAAACATTACAGAATAACCTCGATAAATTTTGTCTAGTAATGTGCTATTTCTGGGCCAATGTGGGCATATTAAAACGAAAAAGAAATGGTCACAATAATTATTCTGGTAAACAAGCTTTGTCTACTGTGCATACAGAGCGTTTAAAAATAAATTGTTTAGAAACCATTTATTACGCCTGTGTCAAGTACATAATACTTACTTCCTTCCTCAACTTTGTAACTCTAATTTTATTCCATTACCTTCACGCTACAATTTAGTTTTAAAAATGAAAATGTGTTACTTATTGCAATGCGTTTAGGCGGTTCTCAAAAATAATGAGTTTGCTAAAATTTTAGAGAAAAATTCTTAGTGTCTACCTCTTACCTCGAATGTTGAACCAATCTCATTTTTGAAAAAATCGTGTTCAAAATACATTTATAATACATGTAAGGTACGAAATATGAATTATAACGAATATATCAAAACTTTACTCCAGTAATAATTGCCTTTCCATATTTGTTTCTTTTGAATCTCATATTTAACATCGATAGGCTGGCGACTGGTATCCCATTTGTTTTTGTTTGTATGTGTTTGGCTAGGGTGACGAAAGACCAAAGAAGGAACCACATAAAAACATGTGAGGGCGAGATTGAATATATAATAGTATATAGTTGTCTGTTGACAAGTGCAGTGGTGAGCGATGCGATGCGTTGCGCTGCGTTGCATGTGCGATTATCATGCGAATATTATGCGATTATGCGTAGATAATATGTGTAGCATATTATTGGTTTATTAAGGTGATCACATATAATTGGTATATATACGTATGTATTTGTATTGTGCACTGTTCTCGAGAAATATTTATGTGTTAACACGTTTTCGTGGCCATGGTGTTTATTTGGGCTCGTAGTGACTGAGGTCACGTATCAGTTGAGCTCGTAGTGGCTGAGGTCACGTTTCTGCTAACCCCAGTATGTCAGGAGAGACGCAGGTATCTCCGGTGATGCCTATAACCTACTTGCTTTGCTTGGGGTGGGCTCGGTGCTATAGCGACACAGGGTTAGGTTCGTCCTACCCTGTTGGTCTCCAGTATGTGCGATCCCATCTGGAGGCGCGGGTTGCGCAAACTCATGATTACAGGTACTATCCACCGACTGATGGATAAACCCTACATGCCGATTGTTGGACTGGTGAGACACTTCGCAAGTGTTCCAGAAGGGTAGGGGTTCCTAGGAATCCCGGTGAGTACATAATTACCTCATGATCTTATCAACAGATCAGTAAGTGTATTTATTTCTTACATGTAATTATAGTTTCCTGTGGTCGAGAATGTAATGTCGTCGTTACCTTACTATCATGTAGTCGCCAGCCAGCCAACTATGTTTATATTTGAGCACGCACGCCTTCATCTCCCCTCTGGTCAATTTATTAGCTATATTTACTATCATTATCAATATTGGTGAGTAACGATTACATCGTTTATTATAATTGATTATGTCGATCTTAAAAGTATATATACCTGACAATAATTTTAAATAGTATCAACACCCCGTCTGGTTTTTATGTTCATTTTTCCCGATTTAATCGTATTCTTTTGCACCCAACTTCACATTTAAACCGTATAATTTTTATATGCTTTGAGAGCTCATATAGCAAGGCTTGTGTGTGAAAAATTGTAATTAATTCTACGCAGTAGTTTTTGTTTGGTGTCCTTTTAAATATGGAGAGCGATAAGCAGCATTTTCGACATTTCTTACTGTTTTACTACAGAAAGGGTAAAAATGCTGTTCAAGCCAGAAAGAAATTGACTGATGTGTATGGAGAAGGTGTGTTGACAGTACGCCAGTGCCAGAACTGGTTCGCTAAATTTCGATCCGGCAATTTTGATGTCGAAGATGCACCACGTTCGGGAAGGCCGGTTGAAGCTGATAAAGACGCGATAAAGGCATTAGTTGATGTGAACCGGCGAATAACAACACGTGAGATCGGATTGAGGTTAAATTTATCAAATTCAACAGTTTATGACCACTTGAAAGGCCTGGGATTATCCTCGAAGCTCGATGTATGGGTTCCCCATGTTCTCACAGAGAGAAATCTGTGTCGCCGCATTGACGTCTGCGATTCGCTTCTCAAACGTCACGAAAATGATCCGTTTTTGAAGCGCATCATCACTGGGGACGAAAAATGGGTTGTATACAACAACGTCAAACGCAAGAGGTCATGGAGCAAAAAAGATGAACCGGCTCAAACCATTTCCAAAGCCGATATTCACCAAAAAAAGGTGATGCTGTCTGTTTGGTGGGATTTTAAAGGAATCGTTTTTTTTGAGCTTTTACCGGATAACACAACGATTAATTCGGAAGTCTACTGTCATCAGCTGGACAAACTGAATGATGCACTTCAACAGAAAAGGTCAGAACTAATCAACAGGAAAGGTGTAGTGTTTCACCAAGACAACGCGAGACCTCACACAAGTTTGGTCACTCGCCAAAAGCTTTTACAGCTTGAATGGGATACAATGCTACACCCACCATATTCTCCAGACCTGGCACCATCGGATTATTATTTGTTCCGGTCACTCCAAAATTTTTTAGACGGTAAAACCTTCACCTCAAATGAGGAGGTCAAAAACCTCCTCGATCAGTTTTTTGCCAGCAAAGACCAAAAATTTTATGAGCGTGGAATTATGCTACTACCAGAAAGATGGCAAAAGGTGTTGGACCAGAACGGTCAATATATAATTTAACAAAGTATTTGTTTATTATACGAAAACTGTCTTTCATTTCCACAAAAAAAATGAAATGACTTTCCGAACAACCCTATATATGTATATATATTTGGGTCTTACATACATACAATAAAAAACACACATACAAGATGTTTTATAGTTTTTAAGACCTGCATAGCCTAACATAATCAGACTCAAATCGAACTCAGGTCCCTGGTTTTTCGAACCAGTACTCCATTACTAAGCTACGAGGAGGTGATAACTGCAACACCTACAATACGTATCTACAGTCGCTTCAGTTTAATTTTGCCAGTTTTAAATAATAAAATTAAAATTGTAAATCTTTTACTTTATTATTTATTACTGGAACAATAAATCTACTAAACCGTATACCTACCACAAGAAAGGGTTCGATTCCCGGCGAGAGAGTGACAGCAGTAACTGTTTTTCCCTCATTAATTTAGTTAATTGTGGTGGGTAAAATTAATTCAAAAGGTAATTCAGTAATACATTGAACAAAAAGCCCATTTGAAAAATAACCATGTAATGATGGATACATAATTTCGTTTTCTTTCCAATTTGTTGGGTGATTTCTGACTTATTGTAAATTTTATGAAATTTTACTTTCTTTACTTCTTGTTTTTTTTTTTAAATATCATCAATATTATGTAGGGTTGTTCGGAAAGTCATTTCGTTTTTTCCCGACAGAGGATTTAATTTTATTCTTTTTCACCCAACTTCACATTTAAGCCGTATAATTTTTATATGCTTTGAGAGCTCATATAGCAAGGCTTGTGTGTGAAAAATTCCAATTAATTCTACGCAGTAGTTTTTGGTTGGTGCCCTTTTAAATATGGAGAGCGATANTATCCGGATCAGAAAGCCTGATTTATTTCTGATCAATCTTCAGGCAATTCTGATCCGCATCGGATCCAATCCACTAACTAATTTCCAGTCGGGTAGATTCATCACTTCAGATTTGTTTAATGATATTTTGGCTGTATAATCCAAATCAGATGAAGCAGCATTTTATTCTTTTGCATCCGTTTCAATTTTTTAAGCAGTGACTAGCCGCTAGCCAAAAGCAGCATGTAATTTTTTTAACCATAAATTTTACAAAATCCGTGGTTTAAACTTTACGTAAGTAAAATGTTGCATATTATTTTCATTGTTCTTTCTAATTTAAGTGTTACTGACAGAATGAGAAATACCTACAACTATTTTTAGGAATGAACATTTCCATTACCTCTGATCTGTACAATAAACTTCCTGCTTTTGTTGTACAAAAGGTACTGTATGGATTTTTAAACGACCGCTTCAATTTCCTGAGTTCCTATTGAAGACTTAAAATTCTAAGGCAGAAGCCTAAACAAAAGTGTAAAACGGTTGCACAGTTTAACCGGATACAGTTTGGTTAGAAGTTAGAATGTTTACCTGTTTCAGTAAATAGCTTTTACTTTGTTACTTTCTTGCTTCTTATCTACCGAAGCAATCAACTGCAATACACAAATGAGTGTAAAAAATCATAAAATATTACCGATTATAATTATTATACATGCTACTTAAACGTATTTAATATGGCATTTGGTTTTACAGTAAATAATAAATGCAACACTTATTATTACCATAATTAATATTCCACAAAACGTTTGGAAAACTAAAACGCATTTTGCGATTTTAAGTGTTTATTTATTTAGTTACGTTCAACAGCACTCAATTATATTTTGTGTACAATTAATGTATCAGAACTGCCTAGTTATCCACAAAAAAATATTATTTTTATGCAATTTAAATAGAAAACAAAACGCATTTTTAAATCCCACAGGTTTTTTAGGTCGATTCATACACTTCAGTAGCGTCACAGTTACGAATTCAATCTTGTCAGTCTCAGGTCAGTGAGTCACGTCTATTCACATGCATCGCTTTTTTGACAGTCTGTTGACAGCCTTCGTAAATAAACGGAGCGAAGGTCCAGTTTACAAAATGGCAATTGGTAACGATAATTAAATATTTGAGATTCGTTCGAAAAACTCATAGATGCATATTACTAAATAAAGTAGAAATTTCTATTAAATTATTTGACATTAATTTTAAAATACGGAAATCATCTATGGTATTACTAATCCTGACAATTGCGTTAAATAGCGTTAAAAGGAATGCCGTTTGAAAGCATTGGCGACGGAACGTTGATTGAATAACAAGATAATCGACTGATGGAACAATGAATATGGAACTACACATTATGTATAGGATGTTTCCACACGGGTAAGGACCAAAGCGAATATGATGAGTGGGGACTGGGCACTCCAAAATTATCAAAGTAACTTGCATATATATTACCCGATATTCAGTTGTTTTGTAGTTACGATTTTTTTTCCGTACAGTAAAAGCTCTTTATTCGCGGGGTATTCGTTCCATAAATATGCCGCGAATACAGAAACTGTGGATATGGAATGGTAATTAGTATGAAATCATACGGGATACGTTCTAAGGTTTCAAAATAAAACCAAAATGTATCCGAATACAGAAACTGTGGATATGGAATGGTAATTAGTATGAAATCATACGGGATACGTTCTAAGGTTTCAAAATAAAACCAATATGTATCAGAATAAAATTAATTTATTGAGAAATTCACAATTAAAATTAATCGTTATAATCAGCTTTAGACAAGAGTTTAAAAAATTTAGTCATTTTTCTTGTTTTGAATTTTGATTTGCCGCCTCGGCACGTACCAACAGTACATACTCGAAAGATGCCGATACATTAAGGGGATTCAATAGTGCATGTGCTGTAGAGTAAAACATGCTTATTGGTTCTAGATATCATGAGCTTAATGCTTGGAACATAGGTTTGAAATTTTGTAGTAAGATAGATAAAGCTTTGTTCTAAAACTTGTCGAAGGCCATTTTTTTATTTTTTTAGTTTCTATTGAAACTACCTGTCCTACAAGAAGCATCAACTTTAAGCACTTGTAAAAGCTTTTAATGACCATATTATTGAAAACCAAAAACGTACCGAGTTAGTGTGAACCTTTGTTCGTTACCATATAAAAAATCACACATTTATCTCGTAGCGTTAAATCACAATGTTCAGAACAGGAACCCATGTTTTCGGAAAAAATCACACTAGACACGAGCGGTCTATTGCGGTCAATCACTCTAATAAATGACATCGAATTATTTTCTTTTTACGGATTGCATCCGCGAATAATGAAATTTTTAGCCGCGAATATAGGAAGAGGGTTGCAATTTTTTCACCCGCGAATAAAGGAAACCGTGAATAAGAAACTTTATTCTGTACTTTTAATATTTTATTCGGATAATAGGCCAACAATAAACGGGTTATGTAAGTTAATCCGTCCTTAAAACTTATAAAGAAGTTTCGAACGCTGCTTGAAAATTAATTTATTAAAGAGAAAATACGTATGATAATGCCGTACAATTCCGATTTATCATAGCACGTCTTTTGTATAAAACTGTATGCATTAGGAAAATTTTAAGTGTTCACATAAATACTGTTGACCTTCTTTACACTTGCTGTTGTAATCTTGTAATTCACTCTCTTCCTTGTAGTATGTATATATAGCGTAATTACACTACTTCTGACAGTTTTAGTGTGATGGCAAAATTACGTCATTATGTTAAACTAGTTGAACCCGTCCATATTTGGACGGTTGTACTTATCGGTGGTGCAAGTACTTACTGTTTTAGTTTCAGCGATATTTTCGTAATGCATGCATGCATATGCAAACGGCTATACACCTGAATTTAATGGTTAAAATGTGATTAGAATATGTGCGTATTCAACCATACATACTTTTAATCCCGCCCTTTTTTCCAACTGTTTTTAACTTGAATATTTCAAAATTACGAATCCTTGATTTATGATTCTGATTCATCGTCATCATAAGGTCGTCAGTCCTAATACTGGTTGGACACGGACCTCGACTCCTTCCTCTCTGATTAGACCTTCATACCTGAGGTGTCCTACCAACCTATCGCGCCTTTTTCTTATTCTATCTAATACCTCTTTCTAACTTTTTCTATCCACGATATGCTTATTCGCCTGTAAGACCACATTTCGAACCCTTTTAACCTTTTCTTTTCCGCCGCGACCACTGTCTATGTTTTCGCACTCGTACAGAGCCGCGCTTCAAACATACACCTTTAACAACCTGTTTCGAATTTCTAAATTTCTAAACCGTTCGCGAGTATAGAAGTGACTTCCTTTTATTGAATGCGACTCGACCCTGCGCTATCCTCTGCTGTATATATCCCTACCACTTCTTCTAATCTTTCGTTTCCTGTCTTTATATTCTCCCTTTCCTTACATTTCTTCCCTTGCATACCAGTATTTTTGTTTTACTTTTATTTATTTTCATACAATACTGTTTTGTTAATACCGCTTCCATTTCATTTAAAGCTATCATATTTCATCTGCAAATCTAAGAATACTAATCTTTTGCCCCTGTATACCTATCCCTACAGTTGTACTGTCTTTAATGATGTTGATAGCGTTGTCGATGTATAGATTAAAAAGTAGCGGTGACAGTGTGTATCTCTGTCCAACTCCCTTGCTAATATTTACTTCGCTACATTGCAGTTCCAGCTCTATAATTGCCTGTTGCTCTTTGTACAAACCAAGTATCACTTCACTATCATTTAAAAATATTTAACATCTTCATCCATTTAACATTGTCATAAGCTTTTTCTAAATCCACAAATTCTATGTTTGCACTCTATCCTTTTCTACCGTGTTTTATCTATTGTTACCCGTAAAGCTAGAATGTCCCCTCCCCCGTTCCATTATTTCTTCTAAATTCAAATTGATCTTCTCCAAATAGTTCTTTCGCCCTTTTTTCCATCCTCCTTTGTACAATTGTAGTTAGGATTTTTGACCCATTGGAAGTTAAGCTAATTGTTCTAAATGTCTCGCACCTATCCGCGCCTCCCTTTTTACGTATGGTTACTACCACGTACCGTTTATAATCCTCCAGGACTTAACTATGACTAACTATAAAATCATGAAAAAAAATTTTTTCAAATAATCATATTAAGAAAAGCTCTCCAGGACATCAAGCTGAACCGTGAGTATAAAAATCTGACTCGCTCGAGTATTGCAAAATAGCGTTTCTTTTTTTTGCACTTTCGAAAAATCACCATGGGCTTGCGTCACATCCGAATCGCCGGTCTTTTGAATAGGAGCTTCGTTCGAAATCACTTAATAGAGATAGGGGATTACATGACGCACTCAAGTAATTTTTTTCTCCTTTCCATTTTATTTAAAGCTATCTCTAACTCCTCCATGCTAGATGCTAATACTGCTATATCAGCTGCAAATCTAAGCAAACTAATCTTTTGCCCCTGTATATCTATCCCTACAGTTGTACTGTCTTTAATGATAAAATAATTCGAAGTGGTCTGCATTCTGTCGAAACTGCCAGACGCAGATCGCGATTCCGATCTTTTTGGATCTCATCAGCGCGTCGCTGACAGCACAGACAGAACACAGACCAACTTTTACCTGCTGTCTTAACAGTTCGTTTTAGAAAATACCATAAATGGCGCGGTAAACGCCATCTGTAGTACGATGCTACATTTTAGGATTACGTATGCTCCAACAATGTCGATTTAAATATATGGATATCCACTTGCTGAAACGAATCCCGGCGTAGCTAACCTCAACGTGATAGGCACATTACCATAAAGTGGTCAGCGTCTTCGATGTATAGATTAAAAAGTAGCGGTAACAGTGTGCATTCCTGTTTGACTCCCTTCCTAATATTTACTTCTCTACGTTGCATCCTTAGCTCTATAACTGCCTGTTGCTCTTTATACAAACTAGGTATCACTCTTCTATCTTTGTAACTCATCTCTACACTTTTAAGTATATTTAACATCTTGTCCCATTTAACACTGTCAAAAGCTTTTTCTACATCCACATATCCTATGTACGCCCTCTTTCTTTTTTCTATCGTTTTCTCTATTGTTATCCGTATAGCTAGAATTACCTCCCGCGTTACTCTATTTCTTCTAAACCCAAATTGATCTTCCCCTAGTAGTTCTTCTGCCCTTTTTTCCATCCTCTAATCTTCAAAATCAACAGATCACCACGACGCATCTTGAGCTCCCCTACTACTTAAGGCAACGTTCATATGTAACGCATTCGCTCGATCGTCGTTTTCTGATCGACTTATTACGTTGCAAAATTGGTCTCCACGAAAAGTTTTCATTTTAACGAAATAATAATACACAGCCTATGTCCATCCTGAAAGTATATTCTATATACTGGTGGAAGAATTTTTGAAATCGGAAGAGTATTTTCGGAGATTACCTCCTACATCCAAACTTACAAACCTTACCTGCTTACAATATTAGTACAAATAAAAACGCAACAAGAGCTTCTCCAATTGGTATCTATAAATATAATCCTGACTTTTTCAAGTGCCACAAACAATTTCCACACTTTAGCACAGGGTGTATAGTTAACTACACGCACGTGTAAAAATTAAGTAAAAAAAAAACGAGGAAGCAAAAATTCCTGTAGTAAATTTTTCACTACAGAATGCGCGAATAATTTTAGCGCAATAAGCAAAAAAAAAACGGACCAACAAAATTCCGTACGTTACTCTAATTTTAGAAGTATTTATAGTCGTCAGTTACCGTATACTTACTTTAGTTTATAATGTGTGCTTTACTTATCCACGTAACTACATAATTGATGCATCTAAACCGTGCAAAAATAGAACATCCCATCTGCCCGTCTCACTTTTGGCACGTACGCTACCTATGCGAAATGCGTAGCATCAAAATTTTATGAGATTATACAAGTGAGACTCGGGCCAACCAGGAAATGTTTTGGGCTTTGTTGTATAGAATTAACCTATTAACACACAACTACATACCTATTCGTATACACATATACACAAACATATTTACGAACTACCCATGATTATCATACGCAGCTGTACTCATTTAACTACTTAACGTGGCTGGAATAATAGACGGGTAAACGTAAATTGCACCCTACTAAAAAAAGAAACAACCAATAACAAAACGACAATGCAAATTTAGGATGAAATAATATTTTAACAAATAACATCATCATTTATTATACCTAGGTATATTGTTTTCGAAGTTTATTTGGTTAAACTCCTGAATAGCGTTTTTTTCGAAAATGTAACTTTTTCTTGTTGAAAATGGCTGAAAATGACCTAATAATGAAAAATACAACATGTAATGATACAACACGCTAGTGAAGTGAAACTTCTTCAAACACAGATATACCGGGATAGGGGTTAAGGAATTGGTTTAATGGCATTATTTGCACACTATTCTTCGCACGGGTGCAACGCTGATAGTAAATATTCATTTAAATTACATGCTGTAAAGGGCCATATTGATCTATATTAAATGCACAATGTATTTAAAAGTACTTAATTGGATAAGGATTAATGTTGTATTGCTTAAAATCGCTTGGTAAATAAGCCATTATTTCTCCTAAAAAGGATAAAAAATACTTATTGTGGGTTATCCCTAAGAGATAGACATGTACCATATAGACATGTCCCGGACTTTTTTGTAGGCTTTTTTAAAGTGTACAATACTGTAGTGTATTATTTCTCGTAAGGTTCAGCCAGCGTTTGCAATGTAAGCGCAAAAAAAATGTGTCGAACCTCTAAAATTATCAGCGTTTCTCTACTATATTATGCATGTATTATACACATAAACCTTCCTCTTGAATTACTCTATCTATTAAAAAAAAACGCATTAAAATCCGTTGCGTAGTTTTAAAGATCTAAGCACACATAGGGACAGACAGCGAGGGAAATGCGTTGCATGATTTCGTTACATAGCAACTCACATGAAACGAACTTACACTACCGTGCGTAATGAAGTTTCACTTCAAAAACTTACACGACATAATGGGGGGAGGGTGTTTTGAGTAGTTTTAAGTGAAAATAAACACTTAGATTACACTTAACAGTTCATTTTTGTAGTTACCGCTAACGGTTAAATTCCTGTAGTACTGTTTCAGTTGGAAAAAGTCTATCTATAAGAAACTCAGAAGAAATAAATAGGCGGAAGGTGTTTTAAACGATTTTCTTTGTAAATAAATATTTTATAGTTATATAACCTATGTGAATTCCACAGTTGCTTATCATCGATAATAGTCACTACTCAGTTGTTTCTGACTTGATATCCGCTCAACAGTAGTTTATACGATATAAATAGATACAAATTGGTCCCATTCGGGGAAGGTACAGGTACTTTTGTATGTATATAAAACAGGGTAAGGGGGTACCGTTGCTTACCTTAACTTAACCTAAATTAAGTTAGTTTGTGTTGTTTTAAGTTAAGTTGGGTAGGTTAAATTAAGGTATGCCCCAAACGCGAAGTAGGAAACGGCTGAGTAGCATACTTCGTTTACTTTCTCTAGCGATTGGCCCCTTCCAATGTCTTGGATGTGCACTAGCAAAATCGGAGGTAGGGAGAAAAAAGCACATTATACTCTCCACTCTTGTACATTAAACATACTTTTTCGTACAGTACTTGGCAAAAGTATTGTTCAATCATGAATAGCAGTGGGTGCCGAAAACGAAAGCTTTAAAACCTTTAATATGTGGTCAAATATAGACAAACACCTAGTTGATATTTTCAGTAGTAATTGGTACCAATAACAGCACATTTGAGCAATGCAATTTTAGTGGATAAAGTGGTCAATTTTCCGTGCAGTACTGTACAGATTATACGCTCCTCACCGGTTGAGAGTTTNCTTTGTTTCGGGATCATACTCAAAGATCCATGACTCGTCACCTGTGATTACGTTATTCAAAAATTGGGGGTCACTTTCACACATGTTTAAATTTTCTTGGCACACTTCCACTCGCCGCAATTTCTGGTCGTCAGTGAGCACTTTTGGGACCATCTTTGCGCACACCTTGCACATGTTCAAATGCTCCGTCACAATGTCATGAACCACAGATTTTGGTAAATTTAATATCTGGGCAATTAAACGAATACTTAGTCGACGGTCTGAGTTCAAAACTTCGCGCACACGAGTCACATTTTCGGTGTTTGTCGAAGTCGAAGGTCTTCCTGCACGGTCTTCATCGGCGACCTCTTCCCGGCCCTCTGAAAAGGCCTGGTGCCACCGAAACACACCACTTCTTGCTTGATCATATCAAACGTCTCTGTTTCACACAAAATTTAATCGCGTACCTCTGCTCCAATTTTCGGCTTGCACCACTCACAGAAACACGTCGCGCGAAATAGCCTGTTCTGACTCTCCAGGTGCTCGGAGACAACTCACCAGCCGTTCGTTTGTTAGCTAGGAATGCCGAAGTACAGTCGCAGCGGAAGAAAATCAGTCCTATTACTTTCTGGACTAACCCTGTATACAATTCCTAGGAAATGTATGCATTTCCTAAATAGTAATCGGAAATGTATTACATTCAAAATGTCAATGGGTATGCGGGGATTGTGGAGCAGAGAAGGATATTCATTTTATTCACAGAAAGCATTAGTTTTATAAATTTCCTAGTACAATATCGAAATTTCATTTAATTCCTAGGAAATGTATAAATTTCTCAGGGTATGTGTGTATTAAAAAATATTTGATAGAATATTTTATTTCCTAAATAGCCTCGGAATTGTATAAATTTCCTAGGAATTGTGTAAGACGAACCGCGAGGTGATCGCCCTTGATTTAGGCGATTCCAAAATGACAACTTTGAGGATAACGTCAAATCTAGAGCTAGCCAGCCGAAAAAATTCTAAGAATTCTCTCAAATCCGTTTGAGACTTACTTGGAATAAGATCAAACCCAGCCACTTTTACAACTTGTGTTGACGAATCAACAATACTCTGAATTTTTAGTAGGGTTAAATTCAATTCAATGCATTAGTGAAAACCAGGAGCCCAGGTTCGACTCCCGGCAAGGAAGTGACGACAGCAACAATTTTTCCTTATTAACTTCAGCGTAGTAGCAGCGGATAAAGTAAATTCAAAAAATTTGTTGACGTTTGAAGATAATGAGAATTATCCAAAAGTAATACGAAGTGGATTTTTTTAATGATAATCCAAAATGGAGGAAGAAAGTCAGCGGTGCAACCAGGGCAGCTGTCAACATAAACTCCAAAGCAAAGCAATCATGGTAAGAAGGTGATGTCGTGCATTTAGTGGGATCAGAAAAGTGTGGCTTATTATAACAAAGAAGGCCACAATTAACTAGAACCTACTTTCTGAAATGGAATCTTTTTGAAATATCCTACAAAGAACTACCGCGAGGACGGAAGAGGAACAGTTCTGAAAGTAACAAGACTAGAAGTTAAAATAAAAAAAGGGAAGAAGCGATTCAGTGGGCGATATAGTATGTAATACGCAGGCTTAAGACGCTTCATTTCTTTTATTTAACTATACAAATGTATCCACGTAAAAACTCGAGGTTCTCAGGAAAATTATTATATTGAGTTAGGGTGGCGGAGTATTTGGTGAGAAATAAGTAACATATAAAAATAGAATATCACCAAATTTATTTCTGTTCCGAAAAAAGGTATAAAAACGTAAAGAAAACCCAACTACTCTGAAATAAACTAAACTTAAATAAATTAACAGGAAAACTGATCAGATCTAACCTTTACTTCTTCGATTCACGTGACTCGATTTGGCGACCCAAAATGGCCGGTTCGAATCGGGTTTCTACTTCTACTTCAGTTTTTGATCATCTAGGATAGCGGCCTTGGCTCCCTTAGGTCTTTACAAATATTAAGTAACACCACAAAAGGGCATTGAATGTGTACCTTGACGATTAATTGGATATTTTCGTTATAAACGGAAGATCCGCTAACACGTCTTTACAGGACGGATGCCACACACCTTCTGATTCCCTTCGACGCGTCCACCTCGATCGATACAGGAGATCAAACCGACTGATCACTTGCGGCTGACTGCTCTACGACCCTTCACCCGCAAGTTTCTTTAAAAACAAATTTACCGCACCTAACGAAGATCACTACAAGTAGTGAGCAAGTAATTCATTATTCATAGTGGTGTTGTTTGAAGGCCAATTTTCTGGATATTCCTACCGATCGCGAATAAGTTCAACAAACTATATATCAGTGGAAAGCTCTCTGATGTTATCGAAGAATTTCATCGAATTTTCTGGATGTTTCCACGGATCGAGAATTACCCCAACAAACCATACACCAATAGAAACCTCTCGAAAAGAGAAGAACGAATTCGATGTCATCGAAAAAATCTAACACTGTTACTAAGTATAGCAAACAAGTAATAAACAGAAAATTTTAATTTCAACAAAACATGTCCTATTCAACAAGTGACTTTACGTTTGCAGAAATATAATAAATGTTTGCAAGTAGAAAATTTTAACATAATATTTAAAAACATTTGAGTTTATAGATCCTCTATACAAAACAAAAAATCGAAGAGAATAAAATTTGTTACAAAATAATGCCCTTTAATGAATAATAGTAAAAAAAAATTAAATTTCACTTGAGAAATGGTTTTTGAGATTTGCACTGGTGAAATAGTCTAAAGGTCCAAAAGCAAATATGTATATTTTCGAAAGAGCAATAAATCATGTAAAATGACCTTAGTAGTAGGATTGTGATGACATGAAACGTACCTAATTGAGTGATAATAAATTAAAAAGCCGCTAAATTTATATGCTTTTCAAAATATAAAAACTTTAAAATGAATGGAATTTTTCTTTAAAACATACCACAAAATTTGAATGAAAATAAAAAAATGAAAGCCATCGTTTGAAACGAATCACCGTAATGTACGTATATATATATATCAACTCTTGTTAATTACTGAAGAGGAAAATGTACTTCGAAATATTATTTCTTTTCCATAGTTCAACAAAAATATGAAGAAAAGGGTGGAAATTAAAAGTCAATAACGAAAGCGCAGCACTTCTGAAATCGAAATCTATTTTTAGCTACAATGATTTGAAAACATATTTACACTTTTAAAGCGGTATCTCCTTCTATTCATCTATAGCTTTTTATTGAAAATGTTGGAAAATCGAAAACGTTTTCTTTTATTCTTTGTTTTAAATCAAAGACTGTTGTGCAGGTCATTGCTTAAAATAAAATTAAATAATTATTATTTGTTAGATATACTATTAAATTACTTTGATTGTTGAAACCACCATTAGTTTTTTTAAAAATGCGTACCGTTCCATAACCAATTTTGTACAGCGAATCAATAATTTGTGTTTATATTGAAAAAAATATATACAAAAGGATAAAACTGTGACATTGTTTATTATAATATATTTTATTTTTATAGTGATATCTCCAAAAGGAGAACTGATTCGAAATACTTTCAGATATGTAGGTACTTGTAGACTTGTAACAAAAAGTGAATATTCACCTGTGCAAAGTGGCACAGAAAATATATTTGTCTTTCTCACGCCGTATGTTTAACGGTTTTGTGGACATGAAGCCCTTCTTGTTTGCGGTTTCAGTTAACAATGCGGCCGATTAACATAATCAATTCCTATGTTCTACCACACGTAAATACCAATTATCGTATTATTTACTTCGTTACCAAAGATAAAACTAACCATATTTGGATCCGTCAAATATTAAGCATGCACCACCTGGTGACAAAACTTGTAACTTGAGTTAGGGACAAATTTACATGGGAATGAGGCACGTGGATCGTAAAATTGTTTATTAAAATCATAAAAAGCGTTAAATAAACGCAAAATTTTTTAAAAGTAATGTTAGTAGTTTTCTTCTCAGGTAAAACTGAATAAAAAGTTGGTAAAAGGTTATAAATAGCAATATAAGGTTCCTTGATGTCATTAAAACAAATCACTTGCTGACAGTATTGACAAACCACGCAGTTGTCAATAACGAGTGTGAATAATGAAACTATCGCGCAAACAAATTGTCTATTGTTTTAATATAACGAACAATTGTGTCCACGCGACAGATGTATCTAGTACATTTCCTGAAGTACAGCAAAAATTGTAAATATCAGCAAAATATGGTATTATACGAGGGATATTTCCAAAGTTCTGGGAATTTATCTATAATTTTTATTATTTTGTTAATTTTCTTTAACATTGCAATGTAATTTTTCAACATAATCTCCATTTAATTGAATACATTTATCCCAACGATAAACTTCTTCGTCGTCGCCGTCCTCAATGAATTTTTTTGGTGTCTCCTTAATCCACCTATTTATGGAACGTTTTACGTCAGTTAAATGTTCAAATCAAACACCCCGTAGGCCCTTTTTCCAATCTGGAAACACATGATGCAAGATCCGGGGAATAAGATGGGTGCGCAAGCAATTCCCACCGTAAATTGTTCAAAACATCCTTCGTTTTTCTTGCGGTGCTTGCATTATCCTGTTGTAATAACGGACACTTTCCATGCCGTTTTATGACAAGTGCCTGTCGAAGTGATCCGGATACAAAATTGGAATAATATTCTGCGTTAATTATAGTACCTTTCGCCAGATAGTCCATAAAAATAATCCCTTCGCAATCCCAGAATACACTATGTTGTAAATTGTCAAGTGCCTCGCTTTCTATTTCATCGTCTCTCTCTACATATTATCTATCTGTCCTTGTTTTCTCCTTTATTTATGACTTTTCTGTACTTTCGACCACTATTCGCCTATCCTTCTCTTGCCGATTACTAATACTTCTGTGCTGTCTTTCTCTATTTCACCACCTTTTCACCCTTAAGTAGCTTGCCATCAGCACCATTAGCAGAGTAAGAAGGTTGCTGTCAAGCCGCACGTTTCGTTTCATTTCACCGTTCATTAACCGTTTATTCACCGTTTTATTCATCGTTTTTATTCACCGTTCTTGTTTCACTAGTGTACGCCGATTGAAGGCATTGTATATATTGTAAATAGATTCAATAGATTCTACTATATTTACAGTGTTTTTTCAATCCCCAACAAAAACCTGCAACCCTTTAATTAGGATTGCTAGGACGTTTCATGCGATAATCTAGCCGCCGATTCAGAGTCACCGAATCGTATGAAACACACTAAGCATTACCTTTCCAACAGAGAGAACTGCACGCGCCTTCATTGGAGTCCCTTGTTCAGGTTTGCGCCATTCCTTGGATTGACTTTTGATGTCAAGATTGAAATAAGGAATCCACGTTTCGTCAGTGGTTACTATGCGGTCCCCAAAATTCATCACCGTAACGGGTTAACAGCTCTTGAAGTTGACAACAAATATTAGACCTATTGAGTGTCTGTTCTGGTCTCAACAGCCTTGGCGCCCAGAGTGTCGAAACCTTGCTAACGCCCAAGCGATCATGCAAGATGTCATGAACTTATCGTGTATCTATCTCTAGGAGCATACTAATTTGACGAACAGCCATTCATCACTAGGTCTTCGACGGCAGTAAAAAAACCTAACTTAACCTCGACCGTTCTCGAGTTATCGCAAAAAAACTGAAATTTGTTATTTTCTATTTAAGAAAATTATGAAACTTGTAGTTACATTATTGACAATGGCTATTCTAATTACATTATCAGAAATACATTATTGACAATGGCTATTTTAATTACCTTATCAGAAATTTTCCAGGCCTACCCAAAATCTTATTTTCCAAAGTTCACTTTCGATTTTCTTATGGACAGGCTAGTAATTAGAGCAAAGAAATATAACTTCATTGATGCATCACACATTGAATTTAGAACTTCAATGCTCCCATTAAAACACCGTTCTTGTATTTATTTATTAATATCAAGTTCTCCTACCGAATTCATTATTAATAATTAAATTTGACAAACGTGGGTTGTTTCTATCCTGCTATCCTGTGTTAATCTTCTCATTTCCCTAAAGCTAGAGCAACCCATATCCTTAACTATTTGCGAACAGTAACCTAACGTAGGTCTACCTCTACCCCTCCTAACTTCTGCTTCTGCTTCTAATATGTCTCTGACTAGACGTTCATGCCTGAGAAGGTGTCTTACCAACCTATCTCGCCTATTTTTTATTGACTTCCATAGAGTCCTCTGTTCTCCTATTCTTTCTAATACCTCTTCATTTCTAACCTTTCCTATCCACGTTATTCTCATCATTCGCCTATAACACCACATTTCGAAGGCTTCTAACCTTTTCTTTTCCGCCGCGCCCACTGTCAATGTTTCGCCGTGCTCCAAACATACACCTTTAACAACCTTTTTCGAATTTCTAAATTAACCATTCGCGAGCATAGAAGTGACTTCTTTTTATTAAAGGCGACACGACCCTGCGCTATTCTCTGCTTTATATTCCTACTACTCCTTTCGTCCTGACTTATCTGATTTCCTAGATACCTAAAATCAGCCACTTCTCATTTTTCGTCTCCTATCTTTATATTCGCTCTTTCTACTTTCTCTTCCATTGCATACCAGTATTTTAGTTTTACTTTTATTTATTTTAAATCAGTACTGATCTGTCAGTACCGCTTCCATTTTATTTAAAGCTATCTCCAGGTCCTTCTTGCTAGATGTTAATACTTCTATATAATCTGCAAATCTAAGCTTACTAATCTTTTGTCCCTGCACATCTATCCCTACAGTTGTACTGTCTTTAATGATGTTGATCGCATTTTCGATGTATAAATTAAAAAGTAGCGGTGACAGTGTGCAACTCTGTCTAACTCCCTTTCTAATATTTACTTCTCTAGAGAAGTAACCGTATCAATGCACTATTCATCTATCCATGTTAGCAGTAGGTAATGAGTATCTATTAAATAGGAGCTAGCTGTTGGTATGTCTCCTAAACAATTCCTTAAACTAAACTAATATTTTTAAAGTCATTTACTGAAAAAAGTTGGAACGTTTCCAACCGCAACCGATGGCTACGGAATAAATCATGACATAAAAGAAAACTAACATCTTTGCTTTGGTCCCATCTGGTTGTTGTCATACAGTTTTATATCCTATTAAAATTAGAACACTTGCAAGAAATCTTTATTGTATTATCCAAACACGAGTTACTAAATATACTACTAGAGTTTATGAATTTGATTCGAAAATTTCATTGTTTTGGTTCTTTTCGACACACATTTGGACTTACTGACAGCAAATAGAATTTATTTACAATTAGTTCATGAGCACGGTAAACAAGTACCTTTACAAGAAGATACATCTCTTTTCATTTACAAATGCCCAAATTAATACGTAGGTATTTCATACAAGAAATTCGAGGTGAATTTCAGGAAATGTACCACCATTTTTGTATCAAAAGTATACCTCAAATTACGTAAAACATTTTTACGACCAAAATCACAGTTTCAACGTAAAAAAAAATTGAAGTTGAAAATTAAATACATATTTACAAATGAGAAAATATTCCAGGACAAAATTTCCCCAGACAAAATATGCATTAATATTTGAATGTTCCCAAGCTTATTTCAATTTAATAAATAAAGTAATCGGCTAAAGAATATTATTTTTTATCGTTGATTAATTAGAAATCTTAATATGTTCTGTTTAATTTCATTGATTCTTACATATATTTTTAATGTATTGACATTTGTTAAAATAATTGAATTAATCAATGCTGTACAATTATTTTTTGTAGTGTTTTTAAGCACTGTTCTTGTGTGAAATATACCTTTTTTAAAAATTAACAATTAGCATCAAATTATTAATATTGTATTTTCGCTTAATTTGTTGCAGTTTTTTATTTTGCTACAGTGCAATATTTTGTTGTTGAGATATTTTGTCTTGGGGATATTTTGTCTGGGATCAAATATCATGGAACCATTTACTTGATCTGGTTGAAATATTTAAACTACAATTTGTGATTTTAGCCTAAAACACGAATGTTAAGAATGTCATCTTAAATTTTCCGGTTAACAGAAATTATATTTAGTTCGGCCTTCAATATTTGCGAATATATGTAACGAAACTGCCAGGATAAGTAATTATTTATAATTGATTTTACATCTAGATTTATGGGTGTTATTAAAACAATCGGTATGTATAATAGAAATACCAAAATCGCGTAAGCGCATCGTTCGGATTTTTTGATGCGACCTCTGGCTGAATTTACAGCTGCCTTTTATCTTTTGGCTCTCTGACAGTTCACTCGGCCAGATGCATAAAAAAATTCCATTCGTCACAATGCAAAAGCTGTTGCCACCGTTACCGTTCAACTTGTTGACATCGTTGCAGTCGCACAGTGCAAGGTGAGTTCAATGATTCGTCCGAGGTACGAACAGTAGACAGCACACACATACGAAGTAGCTAATAGATAGGTAGGTATACCTTGGCGACGAGCCAACGAAATTGCACATTAAAAAAGGTGCACAGCGTATATAGAAAGTAGCTGCTTGATATGCATAATATACACACAAGCATTCCCAAGCGAGTAGGTACTTATAGAGTGCACTCACTCAGTCGACAGTTGTGAAACAGTAAAATAATTTAGTAACGTAGCTCGAAAAAGGCATACAAAAAATATCGGAGAAATAATGATTTTATATGCATAAGAGCAGATTGCATGAGGATACTGTGGATAGAGAAGGTTAGAAATGAAGAGGTATTAGAAAGAATAGGAGAACAGAGGATTCTATGGAATTCAAATAGGCGAGATAGGTTGGTAGGACACCTTCTAAGGCATGAAGGTCTAGTTAGAGACATATTAGAGGCAGAAACGGGAGTTAGGAGGGGTAGAGGTAGACCTCCATTAGATTACTGTTCGCAAATAGTTAAGGATGTAGGTTGTTCTGGTTTAAGGAAATGCGAAGACTAGATCAGGATAGGAAAGAGTGGAGGTGTGTGTCCAACCAGTCTTACCACTGACTACCTAATGAATCGGGAATCGGGTCGCTCGAGAAAATGAGGTGCAATTGTCGCTTACTTTACAAAGCAGCAGATATATTGTACCACAGCCGTCTCTACTTACAAGCCATGCTGAAGGTTTACTTGGCAACACTGTGGGAGTCCCAGGATTTCCCAGTTAATGAGAGTTACAACTAATACATTGGTTGTTGTGTTTCTTTCGTTGTTCTATAATATTTTAATTTTAGCGGAAATATCGTGCAATAAATGTGCAATAAGGATGATTATAGTGTGTTATAGTGATTAATACCTTTGGATACAGTTTTTAATTGCATAAGGCAATATTAACTATTATGTGAAAGAAGTGAAAATGTTTTAGGTCAGATTGTGTGTTTTGGTTGTAAATTTTCTGGTTTATTTCTTAACAAAATGCCTCTCGTCGTTGTGTTCCCAGTTGCTATTCAAATTATAAATCATCTTTAAAATGTAAGTACAAGTATGTCTATATTTTTATTCCCAAAAAAATGATGAAATGCGAAAAAAATGCATAAGTACTATACCTCGCAAAGATTGGACTCCATGAAAATATTCTGCAGTTTACATACATCACTTTAACGAAAGTGACATTATAAAAACAGTAAAAAAAAGATCCACTGCCGGTAATGTTTTTAGTGTGCTTTTAACATATCCTAAATTACCAGAGAATAATGAAACAGGAATTTAAATTGTTGAAGAGTCTCCCTTAAACATAAGTCAGTTTATTGAAATTTTAAATTCCGATTTTTTAATGAATTGTGATTTAGATGACTCCTTAAAAATTTGCATTTCAGGATATGCAGTTCATTCTGCTCGTAAAAAGATAACTTGCAACAATTGTGTTTCGCTCATAATAAACAATAAAGGCTCTTGCGTTGGAGATATTTATTTTGATTATTTACAAAGGGGAGGACTTTCTGTTCCTACTGATAATATTAGTATAGTTTTTTTTCACTTTTATGCCATTCTTGAAGAAATAAGTAATAACGAATATCTGCAGACACAATATTTACGGGCTGAACTCCAAAAATCAATTTTAGGAAAATTAACTATTTTCAAAAATATTTAGTTTTGGAAAACACTATAAAGATATATTCTTCCAAATTTTATCTTCTTTTGCTAATGTTTTGCTTAATGATTACGTTAAAATTATAAATTATAGAAAGCAAGAGTCCCGCCACTCCAATTCAAATTCAGCTAACTGTAAGACAGCAAAAATCCGTAAATTAGAAATTGTAATTAGTTTTTTCTAATGGGATGGCAGGGCTATTGGTGAACCCCAAAAAAAGCTAACGCGCCTTGGCAATACTTCAATTGTGGTGTGGAAATTTGCTTTAATAAAATTACAATTATCGAGATGAAATTCATGTAGGTACCTAACAATGTTTACATCTAATCTTTTGTATTTTCTATTTTATTCTTAATACCTACATGCTGAAGTGTATTTTAAATAATGTCACATATTATCAGTGATGTTATTTAGTTAGTTATTTAATAATTCAATTAATTTTTATCGTAATGGGTGTCTAAAAATCATGTGTAACTACGTGTAGTAATAACAACTAAGACTCGCAGAATAGGACTCTCACATCGAAGCAATGCGCTGTTGCCAAATTTCTCAGCATGGCTTGTATTAGAGACGGCTGTGATTGTACTGAATAGTCACAATGTAAAGATTCTCTACAGTAGGTTCACTTCCCACTCACGCCCATACATTCCTCTCTTGCCGATTCTTCACCACTTTGTCAACGACTTCCCCTAAAGCAGGGACTGTCTTGTACAGAGTGTCATCGTGAAGCCACAGTACAAATATATTTTCGATCTAAACACTTCGGTAGAGCTATTAAACCGTTCTCGTATACGGCAATTCAGCGGACATGAAGTTTATGATGGCCTGCAAAAAATGTCGGTACTTTAGACAGATCAAAGGGGTGAACCTACTGTATAGAATCCTTACACTGTGGTATAGTATAGCACCTACCAATTTTGCTTAGCATTATTTCTGTATCACTGATAAATAGCTTTCATTGGCATGAGGTAAAAAACTAAAAATTTTCTTAGCCACGATTTTTTGTCTATCTATATCTATAAATAGGATATTCAATCGATTACCTCTTCAAGTAGGTATCTACTCTAGGTATATAGAATGGGTTTAAAGAAGAGTTTAAAGAGAAGCACTCAATGATGACCTCTACCGTGATTTTAATAACTATCTCCAAGGTTTTATCAAGATTAAGTGCAGTTTTGAAATGACCCTTGCGATAGTTATCAAGATTACAATAGGGGTCATCTTTGCGTGTCCCTCTTTTGATTTAATAACTTTTTTATTGATATTTCTGTATGTTCTGAAAAGATAATTAGTTGAATATTCCACCAGTTATATATTAGATAGGTTTAAAATCGTTTGACTTAAACCCATAGTCCAGAAACTTTTTATTTTTTTGGCCTCATTCCCATGAGAACTTTTCACCAGCAAAACATAAACAACATCATATTCCAATTGCATCTTAACTGCCCCAAACTGATGTTCAAGAAGTCCCTTACAGATGCTCTGCTAATTTTTTAATCTGTTATTATTGGACAATTTATTATATTTTCCTTGTCAAAATATATGTCACGCAAATTTTATTTGAACTCAACTGAACTCAATTTTTTAAACTCATCGTGAATAATAAGAGTAGGTAGTTATCTAGATGATTGATTAAATGTTGCATATATTATGCAATTCACAGTACATAAATGCCTACGTTGGGTATGTTCTACACGTGTTTATGTGAAAGTAAACACATAAATTATAATTTATTTTGGGCTGTTTAAGTAGGTTCTAAATTCTGCTGAATTTGTGGAATAACAACAAACAATAACCAATACGGTGGTGGTTAACAAAATACACATATACACTATACATTTCGTTTATCTTTAAAAATACTTCAAGGTTTAGAAAGAAGTCACTAACCTCTAAGTATGCACTTTCATATTCATCCATTGTCTGACTTCACTGTTGTACCGATGCTTCGTATTAGTACAAACTAAAAAACAAAATTTAGGCAAAAACTATTGTATTTCTTAACAGATAAATAACATGAACCTTAAGAATATGGATAGCACAAGTATCGGGACCCCTTTTACCTTAGATATAACAGAAGGTGGTTATGGCAAAATTATAACAATAATTCGATTTTTTGATTGATTGTTTATTATCATAATCCATCTTTCAGAAATCTACATTGAAAACTATTTAAATATTCAATTAAGTATCAAAGCCGAAGGCGATTTATGGTGTACACGTTGTTGGAACTCTAGAGATTTATTTTTACATTGAGGAATTAAGATGAGATTTATTCAGAAAACTGAGTATTTTCAGGGAATTATGAAGATTCATTAGAAATATCGTGGAATTTCAAAAGATTTATTTTTAAAAGAAATAAGGAAATTCATAATATGCAAAATATAAACAATAATCTACTTATTTCTAATTGATATGAAATTACCAGCTCGATCTCTCTATCGGCTCTTATCAACAGCTATATAAATGTAGCACCNGTGTTTTATTATTTTAATAAACAATTTTACAATTTGCGTGCACAGTTCCTATGTAAATTTTTCCCTTATTCGAGTTATACATTTTGCCACCAGATGATGTATGCCCATTTGACGGATCCTAATAATTAGATACTTATTACTTATTCCAGTCGTTTGAGAGCAACTTCCAGGACTTTGAAAGTACCATACAAAATTTACAAATCTTTGTTAATCCTCTCATGATCAGCTTGATTGAAATAATTAATCGTCCTGCCAATATTCAATTGAAAACAGTGAAGTGTAAAATTATTCTGCACTAAAAGCCCTTTAGAAGAAAAAATACCTTCAACGTTGCAAACTTTTTCAGAAAATGTGAAGATGATTTCTAGAAATTATTGTCAATAACCGATTTTTCCTTTCAATTTTTAAGTAGTTTTGGATCAATATGTTTGTGAAAAGTTTTTCAAATCTTAATTTTGTAAAAACTAAATACCAGGCATTTCTACTGAGTAACATATTTGATTTGTTCTCAGTATCATTTGACCTGACGCCACGCATAGAAAAATTATCAAAACAAAAACAATGGCAAAAATCACACTGATTGTACCACTTACTTGAATTTAGATTTTTGTTATATAAAATTTTATTTCTCCATTTGGCAGTAAGTGCTATCTATTTTATTATTTTAATAAACGACAATTAAATTTCAAAATGTTAATCCTTTTGCTACACAAACCAAGACTAAAAAGCTTAGGTGACAAAAATAGGAACCGCCAATGCCTCAATAATCAGTGAACCACCAGTGATTTTTAAATTGTCAATTTTGCCAAAGTGTTAAAAAGATTGGACAAGCTTATTTTATGATATAATAGGTAGGTAGGTATTTAAAGTTTAGTTACATTCTCCATTATTAATAATACTAAATTTTTCCCTTTACTCAAAACTTATTAAAATAACTGTGTAGCTACTACCCACTTCAAATTCGAAGTAACCCCATAAACTTATACCTGATTTCTAATCAGCNTAAATATTTAGTAAAAATTGCTATTTTTTTCCTTATATTTTCTACAAAATTTGTTTAACCTTTCTACAATTTATAATGAAATTCACAAAGTTGTTGTCGTAAATATTTCATTCAAATTGTAAGAAATTTGCCTGAGCCCCTGTCGATATTTCTCCTACAATTTACCACTACAATTTTATAGTCAAATTTAAGTTTACCGTTAGTTAACCTTACTACAAACTTGAGTCGCATTTTCTACAAAACGGCCTCTACAACGTTATAGTAATTTTTCTTACAGCATTTTTATGAGTGTATATACGGGCTCGTCCATGGTTACTCTGTTCAGTGTTTAATTTATTAACAATAAGTGGGGGTATGATAGCAGAGCGTGGTTATAAAATGTTGGATATTTTCCCTTACAACGGGTGACATATACAACAAATTTACCACTACAATTTTATAGTCAAATTTAAGTTTACCGTTAGTTAACCTTACTACAAACTTGAGTCGCATTTTCTACAAAACGGCCTCTACAACGTTATAGTAATTTTTCTTACAGCATTTTTATGAGTGTATATACGGGCTCGTCCATGGTCCTATGTTGGCTAAGTAAGCCATCAAATCAGCTTTAAAACATTTGTTAGTAATCGGATTAACGAAATCCAAGAATCTATTTCATTCACACAATGGCGACATGTGCCCTCTACTGATAACCCGACCGATTTGCTATCCAGGGGCATATCGCCTGAAAATTTTTTGGGTTGTAATGATTGGATGTCGCAGTGCCTAATGCCAGGACCACCTTTTACCGTAAGCGGAGTTGGCTATGCAGGTCCGTACCTGCTTCAATACCGAAAGGATCGCGGTTGTAAACTGACCAAAGGTAACATTCGTAGTTGGGTTTTAAAGAGTTTATATAATCTTGGAGGGCGAAACAAGTATTTACATTTATTACATTAAACATAAAAGAACATAAAAGTACATAACTCATACATGCTTACTATACCAACTAACCCTACTACTCTGAATACTATAATGATACCGTTGGACCATCCTCATCGCACCGGCCATCATTCCCGCGTAAACTATAATAGTGATCTACTATAAAATAGGTGGCTCTTAAAATAGAGTACTACACATTTGCATTTTTATATGCTTGAGTACTAAGGCTGTCCACATTGAGCTCGTTACCGATTTGTCCAAAGAAACATTTTTACTAGCACTAAAACGATTCATGTCACGCAAGAGAAAACCCCAACAATTTTTTTCGGAAAACGGTAAAAACTTTGTCTCTGCAAGCACAGCTTTTAAGGAGCTTAGTTCATTTCTAAAATCAAACAAAAATACCATTATTGAGTCATTGTCTAAAGACGAATAGAATGGAAATGTTCACATCCATACGCACCTAATTTCGGACGTTTCTAGGAAGCGGGAGTCAAACTAATTAAGCATCATCTCAAGAGTTTTATCAAATGCACACCTTACTTATGAAGAATTTTATTCGTTATTAACCCAGATTGAAGCAATAATAAATTCGTGCCCGTTGACGCCGCTATCACCCAACCCCAACGTTACACCGTCAGCACATTTTCTTATTGGTCGCCGGTGTTCGGAACCGTAGAATAATTGTCGTACACATACGATAATTTCATGTCTACGTACGATGTACGATATCATATTATTATCGTACGCAGATTGTACGATAATTTTCATGCATTCAAAAATTTATTTTATTCTTACCCTCTCACACAATATCACGAAGACTTTTTGTTATTCGCGAATATTTTTTTTCTTTTTGCTCACAACGCTATTGTTGGAGCGGAATTCATGATACGTCTTTTGAACAAAGAAAACATTTTTGTTATTCGCAGTGTTAAATTTAAAAGAACGTGCCTGCAACAAAGGAACGTTATCATTATAGTATGTAGGTTTTTCCTCGGCAAGTAACGTCCCTTCGCGTTGGCCACCAGATGGGTCGATGGTCTTCCCATTCACAAACAATTTTGTGATTGTAAATTGTAATCACGTAGTCACTAACCATAGCCTAAGGTCAAAAACATCCCACTATCGTACCTCCACCCCTTATATCTTGTTATATTTAAGTATTTTTCTATCTAATAATCATTCAGTTCAATTAATAATCACTTCCTCAGTTCATCAGTAATCGTTAATTAGTAGTATTCATTCGTTGTAGTTTATCATTTATCATTTAAGTATTTTTCGGTGTTAGTTTAAGTGTATGTGTTTATTAAAAACCTAAATATCACGTAAATTATTTATTGCTAGTTCTATCATTCCACGAAGACCACAGGTAGAAATATAGCAAAAGCTGAAAGTCGAATGGTCTAACTCTAACAGTTTACTTCATGGTAGAGACGAAGGCCGTTATTATAGCCCAAGCTCCCATAGCACAAAAATGTACGTTGTAGGATAGGTACCTAAAGCTGAAAACTTAACAATTGTAGAAAAACATACCAAAAAGCAGAAACACGAATCGTCTGGTGGACCATAGATTTCACCTTCCACATATATTATAAACAAGACATTGTTTACATATACTAAATCTTATAAATGTCATCAGCTAAATAATGCACAGTTATGGAAACTTCATAAAATTGCAAAGGTATGAAAAGATTTATGATTCTATAATCTATTTGAAGAAACGAAATCTTTACAATTCTTCATAAATCTTGAGAAGGAACCTGAAAATCCGCTTGTTATTCTGAATTATGTATGTAAATGGAGTGGTATGTGAGACTTTTGCAAATGCTCATGCTTAATTTTACGTTTGTTTTTAAATATAGTAAATTAACACATTTTAAATCGAAACTAATTATTTTGTTGTAATTTACAAATATTGCATTATATGGAAATTAATTTAACCGTAAAACACTGTGTGAGAGCGAGTAAGCAATATCAGTTATTTTCGATAACATGCTTTCCGTTTTCGAATACAGACAAGTAGAGTTGTCATATTTGTTTAAACTATAATCTTTACAGAAAAGTCAAAAAAATGAGTAAATAACTACCGTTAATGTAATCACCAGCCAGACCACTCGTCCCCATGTCATCAAAAATAAACAAAACAAAAACCCCACATCTTCCTTTGGTGTTTACTTAACATCAGAATGGCTACAACTTATTAACTTCCTGCTCATAGGGACGCTTTTGTAATGGATCCGAAAAATCAAAGTCGTAGTCTTCAACATATTTTGCAATTTGAAAGTCACATCAGCATTGCTAAATAATTTGGAAATGAAGTATGAGTAGTAATAGCAATATAATCAGAAAAAAAATCATTACATTCGTTTTTCTGTTTAAACAAAAAGATTGAAAAAAAAGTAAATTTAGAATTTGTTGAAAAATATGTACATATATATTATTCTTACTAGGAAGTGGACCGTATGGATTTCAAGGTACACTAATCGCACCCTTGTTTGCTATTGTACTGTTTGATCTTGAAACTCTTAGATTTCAATCAAACATTAATCGTATCCAATATATGTACGCATCTGTATGTTTGTAAAGAAAGGTATTTGTAAGTAAGCTCATGCGTTTTCAATTTACGCCAATAATAAACGCTAGTTATCTCTTCAAATGCTAAATTAAAAATATAAGTTTTGTGTACACTTTCTCAATCCCGACCAACTTAAATAAAGATAATTGCGATAATAGTAAGGGCAGCAAATTTAGGCTTCGCCCTCGGTGGGAAAAAATTCACAGTGCGTCACTGATTGTAACACAGATTTGTAGGCACTTCTTCACTTTTTTAAAAAGCTTACCTTGCCTCGTAATTTTTCTCCTCGAAATTAGTGGATTTAAACACATATTATAACTTCACTCTTTTAAAATGAATAGGTACCTATTTAAATTAATTTCTAATTTACGTGTAAGTGTATAAACTACTTCTGCACCCGAAGAAATCATAGTACCTATGCCGAAATAATTATTGTGGTATACTTCGTTTACTTTCTGTAGTGATGTGATCTTCAGTTTGACCGGCGCAAAGTAGAAAGGAACAGCGCTAGGCCAGAAAAGGAAGGAGACAACTCTCGGCCAAACTCTTAGCCGGTTAGGAGGGTAAAATCCGTACAGTACTGCACGGAAAAATTGACCATTTTATCCACTACAATTGCATTGCTCAAATGTGCTGTTGTTGGTACCAATTACTACTGAAAATATCAATGAGATGTTTATTTATATTTGAAGACATATTAAAGGCTTTAACGCTTGTTTTCGACTCGCACTACTATTCATGATTGAACAAAACTTTTGGCAGGTACTGTATGAAA
>NW_020439309.1:79528-85512 GCF_000699045.2 Agrilus planipennis
GAATGACAGGAGCCAATCGATATGTTTAGGTCCTCAACAACTTCTCTAACGGTGATTCAACGATTGGCCGATAATATTTTCTTCACTTCATCAATGTTTTCGACTGTTGTTGACGTGTTCGGTCGTCCGGCACGCTCTTCGTCGTTCACATCTTCTCGGCCCTTTAAGAATTTCGACACTTGCTAGGTTTTTTGGTTATAAGGAATTTGTTTCAAATGGTTCGGTAAATGCAAATGGTTCTGCAGCGTGTGCAGAGTATTGAATTATCACAATATGAATATAAATGAAATAATAAATAATATATAAGTAGTTAAAAACAACACTAACTAAAGACAACACGATGAAAATATTTATTATAGATTAAGAACCACGTGGCGACATCAAAATTAACTGATACAATAAAGTAAAAAGGGTAAGTTACAATATAAAGCGGGCTTACAGAAAAGTTAATTTACCGAACTATTTGATACAAATTTCTTGTAATTAAAAGACCTAGTAAGTGCCAAAACAAATTGAATGTAATATAATATTGTTAACTTTAGAAGAAACCCTGAAGAAGTCTTATAACAGGAGGAGAAACTTTGACGTCTTTTTATATTGATGTAAATAAACTTGCTGGCCCTGATTTCTACTCATAATCGTAACTAATTTTATTGATCTCTTCGTTTGTTGGACTGACATATTTGTAAAACGTACTCGGTCATTTTTCGCTATTTAAGGAACACTAAAAAAATATGTATTCGTCTTAAAAGTTATGGATACGAAATTTCAGATCTGGATATGGATTTGATTTCCAGCCGAATCAATACTTTCTTCTTCTTATGTTTGGTGAAAGAAATTGGTCGAATATCAACCACACACAATGTGAATCATTATGGTGTCTGTATGGTAAACCAGAGCTGCCCGAAAAGCTTCAATTTTTGAAAAAGTGCTTCCATGATTTAAAAGTAGGGGAGACCGGGGATAGTTGACAATAGGGGTAGGTAGACTAACTACCGAAAACTCTTCGACAGTGTATGAACTATGTCATCTGATCATAACCAAGCATTACATTTCGCGTCCCGCTCAGTTGTCTGAAGCGTCACATCGCGGTCGTGCGTTGTTTTCGAACACTGACATATTTTTCATATTTCAATTACATATAAGTAATATTTTGATATATTGTATTTTTTGATCTGATGCCTACTCGTTTTATGTAAACCATTTTTCTATTAGTCCTAGCATTTAATGAGGGCACATTTATCATATTTCATATCTTATTTTTCAAGTCAACGGCAGTGTTTAGGCTAGCCATGCGATCAAAATTAAAAATGGCGTCTGGGGTTGGTAGACCAATTTTTTNATCTAATCAGGTTTTTATTTAATTTTAAAAGAAACAGCAATGGAACAAAAATATAAGCAAATCTATTTAAAACGTTGTTTTTTTTTTTAATCTATATATATAGAAGAAAGTCGTTTTAGTTATACCATTTACTGAACTAATTTGGCTAAAAATTGATGGGGAGGTAGTTTAGAACCAGGAGACAGACATAGGATACTTTTTATCCCATTTCCGTTGAAAAAATAAACGTGGTATAAGAAAACGCAACTGACATGAAATGACAAAACGCAACTGACCACAAAACGAAAAATTTATCAGTCAAAACATCAGTCTAGCCGTTCATTTATTAAAAATGGTATATCAAAACGAAACTGACATGGAATAACAAAACCCAAATGACAGATAAACATAATCTTGGAGAAAATACTACAAATGGCGCAGAAAACGCCATATGTAGTATGATGCTACATTTTAGGATTACGTATGCTCCAACAAGGTTTATAGTATAAAAATTATTTATTCTAATTAAATATTATTTTAGTTATCGTAATAAAATCTCAGCTGTCACTCTTAGAGTGTTAGAAACTGGGCCTTTTACCTTAGTGACATTATACTCTTTACCTTACCTTATCGATATTAAACTGGATGGAAAAATCATTAGAATAAGATGAAACCACGTAGAATCCATAGTTAAAAGAACAAAATAGTTAATTGTTTTCTTTTATGAACTTGGCTATATAATCAATGAAGAGAATCTGCTAATTATCAAAAATTGCGGTCTTTTCTACGTCTTGGAGATTATGGAAAAGGAAAGAGATAGGGAAAGTTAAGTCTGTACAAAATAAAACTTTAGCAACTATCATTCGTGGAATCGGTATCCGTTGAGATGGCACCAGACGTATAAGCTGGAAGTAATAATGTGTACTTAGCATGAAGTTCGAAGTAGTTCTTATTTTGTTTTATGTAAATACATTAAAGTCGGTAAAACGTGGCATCGTAGAACTCCGAACAATATGAAAAAAGTCTGTTTTGAAAATTCGAAAACTACAAAACAGAGGATAACGATAGGAAGTTTTAAACGGATAAGCATATTAATTAACTAGTAATTTTCAATCAACGATTCTTCTTGCGGTCTATACCGTATCACCCTCATCATAAGGTCGTTAGTCCTAAGAACGATTGGACACATACCTCTACTCCTTCCCATCCTGAGTCAATCTTCGCATTTCCCTAAAACTAAAACATCCCACATCCTTAACTATTTGCGAGGAGTGATCTAATCTAATCAGGTTTTTATTTAATTTTAAAAGAAACAGCAATGGAACAAAAATATAAGCAAATCTATTTAAAACGTTGTTTTTTTTTTTAATCTATATATATAGAAGAAAGTCGTTTTAGTTATACCATTTACTGAACTAATTTGGCTAAAAATTGATGGGGAGGTAGTTTAGAACCAGGAGACAGACATAGGATACTTTTTATCCCATTTCCGTTGAAAAAATAAACGTGGTATAAGAAAACGCAACTNGATTCCTTACATACAAATTTAGACATCTTTTCGAAGTGAGTTAGTCTAATATGAAATATTATCTATTCTGAAAATTCATTTTTGAATTTTTACCCACTACACGCTACTTTAAATTAATGAGGGAAAATTGTTGCTCTCGTAGTTTAGTGGTCAGAACATTGGTGCGTAAAGCAACAATTTTCCCTCATTAATTTGAGGTAGCGTGTAGTAGGTAAAAAATTCAAAAATGAATTTTCAGAATAATATTTCAATGATTCCTCACCAGCTATGAACCTTTGGTGCAAATTTGGGTTATCGCGGACAGTTAGCTCCTTAGAAATGTTAATGCGATGCTGTTTTTGATCGAAATTGAGAAATTTTGGTACAAATTTCGCGGCGACCAGTCTTATGCTCAAATCATTGGTAAAAATCGAATGGATAGGAGTCAATCGATATGTTTAGGTCCTCAACAACTTCTCTAACGGTGATTCAACGATTGGCCGATAATATTTTCTTCACTTCATCAATGTTTTCGTCTGTTGTTGACGTGTTCGGTCGTCCGGCACGCTCTTCGTCGTTCACATCTTCTCGGCCCTTTAAGAATATTCTGTACCACCGATAAACGTTGCTTCGGTACATATGCCACAGTCAACATTCGGAATACGTCCGTGAACTTTTTGTTATTCATACAAAATTTGATACAAAATTTTTGATCCATTTTTTGGAATAGGCAAAAATCGAAGACGAGTCAAAAGACGTGCAAGCAAAGCAGCTGTCAAAATTTAACTGAACATTCCACATGGCCGAACTTGTCGGTATAAGTGAGAGACATGAGTACCAACATAACACCACAAAAATCCAAAATCGAATATACGTAAGCCGCGGAAATTCAAAATTCGCGATACTTTTTGAACAGACTTCGTATAGAATGGAANTTCACAGTACATAAATGCCTACGTTGGGTATGTTCTACACGTGTTTATGTGAAAGTAAACACATAAATTATAATTTATTTTGGGCTGTTTAAGTAGGTTCTAAATTCTGCTGAATTTGTGGAATAACAACAAACAATAACCAATACGGTGGTGGTTAACAAAATACACATATACACTATACATTTCGTTTATCTTTAAAAATACTTCAAGGTTTAGAAAGAAGTCACTAACCTCTAAGTATGCACTTTCATATTCATCCATTGTCTGACTTCACTGTTGTACCGATGCTTCGTATTAGTACAAACTAAAAAACAAAATTTAGGCAAAAACTATTGTATTTCTTAACAGATAAATAACATGAACCTTAAGAATATGGATAGCACAAGTATCGGGACCCCTTTTACCTTAGATATAACAGAAGGTGGTTATGGCAAAATTATAACAATAATTCGATTTTTTGATTGATTGTTTATTATCATAATCCATCTTTCAGAAATCTACATTGAAAACTATTTAAATATTCAATTAAGTATCAAAGCCGAAGGCGATTTATGGTGTACACGTTGTTGGAACTCTAGAGATTTATTTTTACATTGAGGAATTAAGATGAGATTTATTCAGAAAACTGAGTATTTTCAGGGAATTATGAAGATTCATTAGAAATATCGTGGAATTTCAAAAGATTTATTTTTAAAAGAAATAAGGAAATTCATAATATGCAAAATATAAACAATAATCTACTTATTTCTAATTGATATGAAATTACCAGCTCGATCTCTCTATCGGCTCTTATCAACAGCTATATAAATGTAGCACCTCATCTAAACGTTTGTGAGATGTTAATTACCTTAATCGATAGGTCTCCGTTAGGTTAGTTAAGATCCAATAATTTTTTCGTTAGATCCATTGTTTTTTATTTTCTTTAATTTTAATTAAAATATTCGCATTTTAAAACCTCATTCATTTAAATAGTAATTTTTTATTTTCATTCTTTATCATTATTGTTAGGCCAGTTTTAGTCCATCATTTTTATTGGTTTTTAATTTTTTAATATTTTATAAATTATAAATTAATTGAAATCTGCGCATGCACACCACGTCTACTTTATACAAGGCGCGAAATTCAGATTGTTCCTTTTCTTCGCTCTTTAGCGCGAGTGCTCATTCATCATATTAGGGGTGGGCCACCTATTTTCGACATTTTCTCCCCCAAACATTCCCGTCTCCTCTCTACACTCAACCCTTTTCCCAAATCAATCCTCTTCCCACTCCCAACCTTCATTTCCTTCCCGGGAATGTATAACTTTTGGGTTGATCTCCCCACTCGAGCAGGGTTTTTAGATGGTAAAAATTCGACACTACCTCCCTTCTGGAGGTGTCTTGAGGATTTCCCCTCCTCGAAAATAATCTAAACAAACAAAAAAAGGGTTGTTCTCCTTTCCCTTAATTATTATATTGACATTTAGTAAACTATTCCATTTAACTATTTCGTAGTTTCTAATAATGTTATAGGTAGCTTATAATGACATGAATCATTCGATGCGTGAGAGGCGAGCTTTATAACTGTATTCACATTGTACATTTTGTAACCACCCGTACTCGGGATGTAACAAAATTAGAAGAATTTGCCAATGGCTATTTTTTTTTTGTCAATTTATATAGTTTCGTATTCATTCGTTTTTTTTTTGGTTTACCTATAGTAGATGAACAGTCATAAAAATTAGAGGCATTGACCCACAGTAGTAGGTCTACCCCACTTTATAATAGGAACAATGTTCCATAGAAAAAAGAACAAAACCAAATACAATAAACTGGACGATGTCTGTGAAAAAAAAAGACAGAAAGAGAAAAACAAACATATAAACCAACTATTACTCTATATGAAAATGACAGTTGAGGCAACAGGTACTTTAACATGTACTATTGAAGATAAGTAGATGGCTTACAGTAGGTGTGGGCTATATTCCCAGTTATACTTCATTTACTTTCTCTAGCGATGTGCCCCTTTCAATGTCTTGGATGCGCGCTGGCAAAATCGTAGGTAGGGAGAAAAATGCTCATTATACTCTCGGCTCTTGTTCATTAAACATACTTTTTCATACAGTACCTGCCAAAAGTTTTGTTCAATCATGAATAGTAGTGCGAGTCGAAAACAAGCGTTGAAGCCTTTAATATGTCTTCAAATATAAATAAACATCTCGTTGATATTTTCAGTAGTAAAT
>NW_020439309.1:87540-93707 GCF_000699045.2 Agrilus planipennis
GAATCCATAGTTAAAAGAACAAAATAGTTAATTGTTTTCTTTTATGAACTTGGCTATATAATCAATGAAGAGAATCTGCTAATTATCAAAAATTGCGGTCTTTTCTACGTCTTGGAGATTATGGAAAAGGAAAGAGATAGGGAAAGTTAAGTCTGTACAAAATAAAACTTTAGCAACTATCATTCGTGGAATCGGTATCCGTTGAGATGGCACCAGACGTATAAGCTGGAAGTAATAATGTGTACTTAGCATGAAGTTCGAAGTAGTTCTTATTTTGTTTTATGTAAATACATTAAAGTCGGTAAAACGTGGCATCGTAGAACTCCGAACAATATGAAAAAAGTCTGTTTTGAAAATTCGAAAACTACAAAACAGAGGATAACGATAGGAAGTTTTAAACGGATAAGCATATTAATTAACTAGTAATTTTCAATCAACGATTCTTCTTGCGGTCTATACCGTATCACCCTCATCATAAGGTCGTTAGTCCTAAGAACGATTGGACACATACCTCTACTCCTTCCCATCCTGAGTCAATCTTCGCATTTCCCTAAAACTAAAACATCCCACATCCTTAACTATTTGCGAGGAGTGATCTAATCTAATCAGGTTTTTATTTAATTTTAAAAGAAACAGCAATGGAACAAAAATATAAGCAAATCTATTTAAAACGTTGTTTTTTTTTTTAATCTATATATATAGAAGAAAGTCGTTTTAGTTATACCATTTACTGAACTAATTTGGCTAAAAATTGATGGGGAGGTAGTTTAGAACCAGGAGACAGACATAGGATACTTTTTATCCCATTTCCGTTGAAAAAATAAACGTGGTATAAGAAAACGCAACTGACATGAAATGACAAAACGCAACTGACCACAAAACGAAAAATTTATCAGTCAAAACATCAGTCTAGCCGTTCATTTATTAAAAATGGTATATCAAAACGAAACTGACATGGAATAACAAAACCCAAATGACAGATAAACATAATCTTGGAGAAAATACTACAAATGGCGCAGAAAACGCCATATGTAGTATGATGCTACATTTTAGGATTACGTATGCTCCAACAAGGTCCATTTAAATATATGGATATCTACTTGCTGAAACGAATTCAGGCGTAGCTAACCTCAACGTGCCTGCGACGCGCTGATGAGATCCAAAAAGATCGAAATCGCGATCCGCGTCTGGCAGTTTCGACAGAATATAAACCACTTCGAATTATTTTATTAAACATAATGTTGTTTATGGTTATGTATGGTGTTTTATTTATAATCAGATTTACCTGAAACTTGGCTTTAATGTTTTTTTCATATAAAATTAGTGACATATATATACCTTTTCAGCATTTTACAAAATTCTACCGTTTTAGGAAGCTGAAAGGGGTTTGCAAAGATTGCATGTTTGTTTTTGGTCCGATTTACTTGAAACTTGGTCTCAATGGTCTCTCGGTTAATTTCTGAAAGACCTATCTCGACATTTTAAAAAATTCAACCTCAAAAAGGAGGGGGGGTAAAAAGGTGTTGCAATTTTTGTTTGGGACATACTTTATTTGTGGTTGAATTTACTTGAAACTTGGTTTATATGCTGTTTGATATTATTATTCAAAGGAAAGGAGGTTGCAACGTTTCCATGGGATATATTTTATTTGTACTCGGATTTACTCGAAGGTTGCTCATTGTTGAAATTAAGCAAATACGTGTTTTGGAAATTTTTAAAAATCAACCCTTAAGGATGAAATGTTGTTGCTACGTTTCTATTTGAAATCTAAGATGGCGACATTACATAAAATTAAAACGTTGTAAGGGTGAATTGGGAGTTAAAAGGTTTTATGGAGAAGCAATATTAATTTTTGCGAGCGAAGCCGCGGGGAAAAGCTAGTCTAGAATAATTTTTTCCTGAGTGTACGATTAATATTATTAATGACGGAACCACCTTAGACAGATAAATTACAGGGTGAAAAGTTGAGATTTTTGGATGATATAGCCTTAATACAGTGCAAGCGGTATTGACACAAGCGTATGGTATAAAAATAAAGGACCCTGCTTGATCCTTAAGGAAAATGGCCCCTCTGACAAACTCTTTGAAACTTCGGATCCTACTAGACATGAATGGCAACAGTAATAGGTAAAAGGAACAGAGATATACCTACACTAGATCAGAGCCGGGCAAACTTCAACTTCGTAGGAGCCGCTACTTGTGGCTAGTTTGGATCACTCCATACCCTTCAATGAGTACGAGAGAGTAAGCAGTAATGACCACATATCTTTCTCTTTTTCTTCTCCGTTCCACTCCCATATCAAGCCCCTTCATCCCGTAGACAAGCGAAGCCTCTCACGCAACTTAAATAATACCTACGAAAATTTCCTAATGATAGTCCCGCAGTTCTGGGGTACTATGTAGGACTACGGTCGCAATACTATTCGCTATGTGCACGTTGACGCCAGCGCCTGAAGTGTCGGTTTTAGAAACTTTACAGTGAATAAATCCAATTGCTTAAGAAATTATACAGGCTCAAAAAAAGATTATTATTTAATACAAACTATGCTACCATGTCAGAAAGCACTTTTTTCGTGTTCTATAATTCGTTGTTCAATTACAACGCGTAATTCAAGTTTCGAATTTTATTACCTATTTTCCAATCGCAAATTCACTGTTTCCACACAAATTACAGAGGCGACTAAATTCGTTAGGTGCAGTCCGAAGGCAACAGTGTGTATAAGAATTTCGTTATTTTATGAATATATATTATGAAAGAAATAAACAATATATAACAGTANGGTTAAGAGTTTGGCCGAGAGTTGTCTCCTTCCTTTTCTGGCCTAGTGCTGTTCTTTTCTACTTTGCGCCGGTCAAACTGAAGGTCACATCGCTACAGAAAGTAAATGAAGTATATGTGGAGTTCCGTCTCGCAGAACTTCTATCCTTCCTGGCCAAAGACGAACATGCGAGAGTTGCGTATTTTATACAATTCGTTGGAACACGGGTGCTGCCAGCTGCGGACTATGTAACGACACACTGTTTGATATTTTATTTTGTTTTGGACATACCTGATACAATCCTAAATTTTTTGAGAATATGCGAAAGATGCTTGTTGGTCACGTTCCTAGTCCCTTGACTTGTAACATATTTCAATTTACTACGATAGTTGAGTTAAGGTTTAATGATTTGATTGGGCCTTGTTGGTGTTTCCCCAATCCTTACAACGGATGCTGGATAATTTGAAATTATCTCAAAAATCGATACAAATACATGTAAATATGTAAATAAAGTTGATAGTTCAATTTTCTGTGTTTCCTACGTTTGCACATATTCCTTGTATAGAACTTACAAGAGAATCTGAATAAATTACTAAAATCACGCAACGTAGGTAAGTATAAGGGTGCTACCACTATTGACGATCACGATCACCGCCAATGTCTTCGATTAGATAAATAAACAGATTTGATGGTTTATTAATGTTTTATTTGTTTACTTGTCCCAACACTAGATTTGACGAGTCCGTACGCCATCCGAGCGGACCGATCACAATACATAGCGGCTTGGTTTAATAGAAAATAGAAATTTTTAGATCATTATTTAGCATTCGGGAAGACACCGCGTACAGGTTCGATTCCAGGTCCGTCTGCTCTGGTCCAAGATTTTTGTGACTTCCCTGGATCACTTACAATTAGGGAGATGCTTGAACAAAAATATTCCACAGATAATCTAGTGGGAATAAAACACCCAACGTATAAACAATAGATAGCATTTGTAGTGCTGATTACTTTTATTTACCAACTTAATTAATAACAATGCGTGAAGTTAATTTGGAATGCCTTTTGAAATAATATTGAAGCGTTTCCGAGGTAGCAACATAACAATTTTCTGTGTCTATTATTGTAATTGAATTTTATTTTAGCAGAGCTTATATGTAGCAGCAAGTAACCAGGTAATAAAAAGTTATTGTCTTATTCTCTTTTCTTTTACAAAAGTGTATCTTGCAGTGAACGTTCAGCTTTTGTTATTATGCGGGTAAACACAATGCGGTTGTTTTTCACAGAATTTTGTATTTATGACTACAATTGCTTTTGTTAAATTGTTTGTTTTTTAAAAAAAGAGTTAACGTAAAACTTTTATAAAACGTTGACGAAAGCATCAAATTAAAGTACAATACTTTTATTTTTCCCACGGGTCGCGGGAAGCGGGAATAACATTTAAGGAAGTTGATATCATAGAAAAAAAAACGAAGATATTTCAATGAAAGTTCGAAAAAAAGAAGCATTTACCCACTTTCAAGATCTTTCAAGATTATATGTAAATAGTTTAAGAAATATTAAATAATCAAATTAACACGCATTCTTATAAGAACTGCATTATTTAGAGACATGGCAGGACTTCTCAAAGTGACAGAGACTTTGATGAAAATTTGAGCATACCTATAAACTTTATCAATTTTCATACCCTTTAAAAACGGCCTAATCGATGAAATAATTGTCAACCTACTATACCAAGTGTTTTTTCTTCAACTTCTGATTTTTATTTTTCAATATGTTTCATCAAGTGCTAAGCAATAATACTAAAAAGATATCTCTAAATTTTCACAATGATAAGGATCCCCTGATTGCATCATAGAAGCTATTTTCCCAAAAAAATCAGGGAAAGGGTTGTCTTCCTTACACCGCTTGCCTCGCGTACTGCTGTGTTAGAAACCTCCTCAATCTAGCTCGAACAGTTTTATTATGGCTTTTGAAATAAATTTTATTGTTGTTTACTAGTGATGTTCCGACTATTCGGCCACTTTCCTAGTCGGCGACTATTCGGCAAAGCTCGCCGACTATCCGGCTTCTTACTTTGTATGTATTTCTCAATACACTGTATATATGAGGAATTACACAAACTAAAAACTTAATTGTTAATTAACATTATTATTTTACAATCAGTCTTACACATATCGTCTTATCTTCATCAATAAAAATTGACGAATATATTCTTCTAATTTAAATAAAAGAGTAGGAATTTGTGTTATTAACAGACTTGGATTTGGGACTGGAAGGAATAGTCTGTGGTCGAGCATTTGATCATACAACCTAATTGAGATATTAAGGTTGGATGTCCGTATTTGATATTGTTGTTTATACTTGTAGTATCTGCTGTTTTTCTTTGTCCACTACGAGAATTAGCATTTGGCACTGCTTACACTTGAGTTTACAAAAATCATTGTCCAATTGGTATAATAATTGTCTTTTTGACTCATATGGGTTTTGGTGTATTTGAATAGTTAAAACATATACATAGCAACCTTTAATAACGACATAACAATTTTGCAGTGTTTTGTGTCAGTAATAATAAAAATCGTTCTTTTTCAATTCTTAACTGATTCTACATTCATATCATTAAATGCAAAATCAACCTTCAATTGGGCGTACTTAATTACTTAAGTGTATTATTGTTATCTAGTAAGTCAGATCAGTCAGGACGGAAGGAGTAGTAGGGATATAATGTCGACGCTTACCACTTTATCAACGACATCCTCGCTAAGTAGGGACTGGCTTGTACAGAATGTCATCGTGAAGCCACTGTACAAATACATACATCAACAGGTCTTGAAGTGCCCCACCAGGGGTTCGCCAGTGATAGTGAAACCGTTTAAGTGGCAACTCAATAAAAATTTAATTTATTAATTTTTCATAAATACCACTCTTGTCCCGCGAAATTACACCTACTGTTAGGTGCACTGTTTAAGGATGTTTGGGAGGTATAATCGAAAGCAAAAGTACATAAAATTAGAAATTCATGATTTATTAGGTTTTGCGGCATATCATGAGGTAAATAAATACTATCTATACTAAAAAAAAAAAGAGTACATGGTTTGTGGGAAATTTGAAATTTGACCAAAAACTTTGAATAAAATAAGAAATAACGAATAATATGGAAAATTTTGAACTGATCTTTAGCAGTGAATATGCCTTGATTTCAACTTCGAAACAAAAAAATATTCAGTTTCAATCTCTATTAATAATGAGCGTAAAACTTTTTAATATGTTTAAATAATAATTAAAACTTTAAAATTGCATTTATTTCAGACAATTATAAATATTATCATTATATTATCAAGTAAAAACGAGATTTTCAGCTAATTTTTCATTTTTTCCTCGATAACCATTTAGTGAATTTGAATAACCTTA
>NW_020439309.1:99450-115102 GCF_000699045.2 Agrilus planipennis
TGAGCTATAAAAAATTAGACATTGATAAAATGAATAAATTTTCGTATGAATGTTAGACTAATTAGAAATTAGATTGACGAATAATTTTCTAATCTTATATTATCATAACCTTATTTACATTTAATCAGAATTAACTTGCCTTCAATTCTACTTTATAAGGTGATAAAGTAACTGAAGTTTGCCTGATGACACTACACCTAATCAAAATAGTCACAACCATCTAATTCTTCAATTCTCATGACATGAAGAACGGCCAAAGCTTTACCTTTCAGAATTGTTTGAGGATTAAATTTAATAGAATAAGTTATCTTCAAAAAACCTAGTTTGAATAATTTTATTCATTATTATTATTATTATATAACCACTCCTCCTTGACTAGTTTAAATATTATGATATTATGCCAACAAAACCGTTTTATTTTAAATGTATTTAATTTAGCTTAAACGTATTTTTCTCACTGAGAAGTTTGAAAATTGGCCACAGACAGCGCCACAGTCACTTTTGCACATAGCGAATTGAGTTATGAAGGGATAAGAAAAGGAAAGACTCATCTCACTAGAACTTGCAGGAACAATGAGGAGCTTCTTGACTTTACCTGAGGTTTACGACTGAAGAGGACCTGAACCGATAGGTCCTAGAACGGCCTGCGGTAGAGGGGTTTTAGTCGGTAGGTCCGAGGACACCTTCCTCAGGAATCCGACACTACCCAGCCATACGGATGGCTGGGTGTCTTTTGAAGATTTCCCCTCTTCCACGAAAACAAAAAAAAATCTCCCTGAGAAGCACTCGGGAGTAAAAAGAGCCGAGTTTGCCCGGCTCTGGACTAGATTATTGTTGGCAAATATAGGGTCAATTGAAAAGTCCCCGGCCTGACACATAGATGGCGGCACCAGAACTAAATCCATATGATTTTCAGTTAGTCCTAACCTTCAAAAGACGCGTCTATAAATTTGACGGNTCAAATAGAAACGAGATTTTCAGCTAATTTTTCATTTTTCCCTCGATAACCATTTAGTGAACTTAAATCACCTTATGTTAAAGTGATTCTCCAGACTTCAAGTTACTGATTATAAGTTTGAAATTTCTGTTAGCTTTTTTTCTGTTAATAAAAGTAAATTTAATCTGTTCGGTTAACGAATCTCTATAAAAGGACGTGTAAAATTACAATTTTTTAAAATTTCAATAACTTTTTAACGGTTTAGTGAATCAATTTGTACCTTTTACAGGAGTTTTAGAATTGAATGAAGAACGTTCTTCCAAATTCTTATTTGTCTCGTAGCATTTTGACATGCCTCCCAAACATCCTTAAGCAGATGATGGAAATGAGGCAGAAAAGGTTAAAAATGAGGAGACGTTAGAAATAGTAGGGCAACTGAGGGCACTATGAAAATCAATCAACAAAAGGTGATATAGGACATATTCTGAGACGCGAAGGGGCTGTTAGACACATTAAAAGCAGAAGGAACAGTAAAGAGCGGAAGAGGATGTATCAAGAGATAGCAGAAGGTATTTGTATACCACGTCGTATTTTTAAAATGATGATTGCATGTATGTCTCATTTTGGGTTCCCATGTTGTCCCTGTGATAAATGCAAAATGCAAGTATCCCAAGTCAGTTTTGTTTGCTATTTTTTTATATATTTGACAGAATAATTTTTTATGTTTAAGTGTTTGTTGCTCATACCTCAATTAAACTAAAAATCCAAAAAAGCATTTTATAAAAATATCTTAAATATATATCACTGGTTTAATTGTTTCCCCTCATAAATAGCCAACCCTATTAAGGGAATAAACTTTTTTAGTCTCGAAGGTATACACTGTATGCAACTTGGATATTATGGTATAAATAAATGAACATTTTTATTACTGGAATTAACGTATTTCTATAACTCTGCAGAATATTAAAATTTTCATGTTATATCCAACTAACCAATGTTTGAATTTAAAAGAGTACTTTCCACAACTCGAATATTTTCAATTATCTACATCAAAAAGTTAACAAATGAGAAAAATTGATCATTAACCTATGAAACCTAAGATATGTTTTTGGTAACGTCGCTGATTAGATCGTAATTTCTTGAGGAAAATTATTCCAACCGCTGTTATATTGAAGTATTAGGTATTACAATTTCTTTAGGTGAGCTCATTTAAAATGGTTTAATATTTGTACAGGGGTTTTCTAAATAGGTTATAGTACTTTATATTTTCAATAAAATAATGTAATTACTTAAAATACNTTCTTTGAAGTAAGATTATAAAGAGCTGTCGCTCGACATTGAATGTCATTTTAAATTAATATTATCTAAAGACCAGTTTTAGTGTTAAAAACTTTTGAAACAATCAAATAAGTAATTTTATATTAATAAGCATATTTAACAATGTTTCACTTATTTACATACATATTTTAATATTTACATACGTCGAGATTAGAATGGTTGTTATAAATTACAGATCAATTACTATCATTTAATAGCTTCAATAAAAATTAAATAAAACAACATAATGCATGTACAGCTAACACTAATAATAGAAAAAATGAATATTCTGATAAGAGCAATCCAAAGTACCAATCGACTATTGACGTACATAAAATTTAATGGTATCTAAAAAGTGAAAACAGTTACTGTACAAATCTCAAACACAAAGAAATTGTTTACCTATGAACGTTATCAGTAGTTAGCCCGTTACAATCTTGAAGGCTTCTAAAATTATACACGGTACAAAAGTACATAAAGTAACAGTTGCTGAAAAATAAATGCCTTTATCTCGTTCCATAGCGTTTTAGCCTTGGGGAACTATAAAATTATGTTTTTACACCAACGGTGCATTCAATAAATCAGAAAGTAAATAAGAGTTAAACAATTAAAGTGCGTCTGGCAGTGATATTGAAATAAATACCAATAATAAAATCTATTTTCGTTATAGCAATTGATTACAAGGCAGAAACCACTTCTTTTAGAAATTTCGATTGAAAAAAGTAAAAGCAAACTGACAGACATACCTATAATTGGTAAATCGTCAGTAATGGTATGAACAGGGGTTATACAAATTATCTGAAAATTGTGTAGACAATAACTACAGGGGGGATTGAAATTCAAATCAGACTAGAGAAATTCGTTAAACAGCTTGAAGAAAATGTAAACTAATATTTTACGACAAGGGCCCAAAAAAAATTTGAGTTTATAATCCTCTGGGACTTTCCCCGTCTCGTAAATGTTACTAACTACCTTAAACATACGATCTCTAACCTCTTGTCCTGCATGTTTTAGAATTTCCCCCTGTATCCCATCTACACCTGGCGCCTTATTATTCTTTAAGTTTTTTAATGCTACATCGAACTCTTCTCTCATTATGGGATAACCTAGCTCATCTATCTCCACACTATTTTCCTTCTCTAATATATCTCCTAACTCAGGGCCTACGTAAAGGTTCTCTAAATATTCTTTTCACCTATCTGCCTTTTCCTCATTTTCTACCAAAATTCTTATATTATTACTACTGTATCCTACCTATCTAAAATTCCTTTTAATTATATTATACGCCTTATCGGTTTTACCTACTTCAAACTTTTCTTCTATTTCTTTACAAATCCTATCAATCCACTGTTCCTTAGCTGCTCTACACTTATTAATTATTTCCCACTTCATAGCTTTATATCTTTTGTGACCTTCCTTGTCCGTCCTGTTTTTGTATTTCCGCCTTTCGTCTATTAATCCTACAATCTCATTTGTTATGCAGGGTTTCCTACTTTCGTTTTGTTTAAGACCTAATACCTCTGTAGCTGCTGACTTTAGATACATTTTAATGCAGTTCCATTCTGTCCTTATATCCCCGTCATTCGTCTCTCCCGCCGCCTTTAGTATTTCGTCTGTCCTTTTACCTAGAATATCACGCGTTTCGTTACATTTTACCTTTTATAAGTCGAGACGTCTCCTACCTTCCCTTTTTTTCAGAATTTTCAATTTAAGATTGGTCTTCATAACTACTAAGTTATGATGGCTATCTATATCTGCTCCTGGATAACTCCTACAGTCCTTCACTTGATTTTTAAATCCTTGCCTAACAAGAATGTAATCTAACTGATATCGCCCTAAATCACCAGGCATCTTCCACGTATAGCGCCTCCTAACGTGATGGTTGAATAAAGTATTCGCGACGGTTAAGTTATGTTTATCGCAAAATTCTATCAGCCTATCTCCCCTATCATTTCTATTGCTTAATCCAAAAGAACCTGCTATAGTACCCACTTTACCTTCACCTATTACTGCGTTGAAATCTCCTAGAACTATTAAGTTTTCCTGTCCTTTCACTAAACTTAACCCGTCTTCTATAACTGCATAAACTGCTTCTACGTCTTCATCACTGTAAGATGATGTAGGCATGTAGACCTGCACTAATACCGTTCTTACCGGCTTTGAGTTTAATGTAACCATAACTATCCTATCGTTTTTTTGTAAATAACTTTCTACACTCTGCCCTACTTTCCTCCGCATTACAATTCCTATCCCCGAATTACCTTCTACCGGAGGCACTATAGAATGATAACGCTACAATGTATGGGGTGCAAAAAATATGCCCTTCGTTCTCATAAGCGTCAAATGATGAAACATACACACCTATTCGTGACCTTCGCAACAGCTGGTACGCAGACAGGTCAATTGCACGTGTGACGATTAGTAGTAGCCTGCACTCGATGGTTACCGTTCGATTGGAAAAGTTACTGTTATTACCACAAAATACAAAAATAATTTGAGTGTGAAAATATGAAACAAAAAACAATGTATTCGGGAACATGGTGATGAAAAAAATATTATTTGCAGATTCTGTAGTAGCAATAATAATATGTATAATGTTGATGTAATCCACTTGATTGCTTAAATGAACATTAATTTTAAATATTCATTTTTCAACCAAAATTGTTTTTAGTTAGTCGTTAATCAAGAAAAACTTATTTTTTTTTAGAAATTAAAGATGTATTGCAATTCTTAAAAAAAAATTATGTTTTCATAAATCATGATAAATGTGAGAATGCAGATTCTACAATAATAGAATGTAAATTTGATAGGATGAGCAACACCATAATAATTTGTGAATGCATTGTAAATATTACGTAAATAGGGTGCAGTATATTGTAAACAAACTACACCTTCACTTTGAAGACTTAAGATAAATCAAGAAATGTGGAACCCAAACTGAGACAAGTGAAAACCGATAGACGAGGACTATTGGGATACAGGCCGATGATGAGAAATAAAAACAAATAAGCAATTTGGTTAACACACCCGGCAAGAACTCTAAATCATTCTTAGAATCTGATGAGGAGGTAGAAGGAACGGAGGAGTGCTTCCAAGACCTGCAGCTTGTCGGGTGGGTGTCAATCTATGTGGATAAGGAGAAGTGTATTGATAAGTTCAAAATAATATGGAGGATCAACGCGCCCTGGAGAGATAGTGGGATATCCCCTAGTGTATACGATCAAATCAGATTGCACCTTCACCCTAAATAAGAGTGGGGTAGTAAAGGAAAAGGGGTTGTCGAAACTGGCCATGGCGATAGTAACCCCCAAAAGTCTGCGAAATTTTACGTTGTAGAAGCTTCACCCAGGTTTCACTCCATACCCTAGGTCTCCAGAGCGACCGGACAATTCGAAGGATGATGGAGTTTGTGGAAAGAGAAAAGTGGCAATTTCAAATTAGCTACAGGTTGAGGTATGACTACAGGAAGGAATAGGAGGTCAGAAAACAAAAGGAATCTACAAGATCAACCATAATGATAGGGAATAAGGCGTCTGAAGGTTGTGCTAGTTACGTAATTTTTACGTAACGACAAAACTGTCAATAAGAAAACTTCGAAAGTATCCGCTACTATTACTATCAATGCGACTATAAGAAGAGCAGAGATTGAACAGGCCATCGAAAAGATTTTTAAAGTGGAGTAGGGGAACTATGATCAGCAGTTGGAATGAAGGACGATCCAGAGTGGACCTCGCGTAATCATAGTGAAAGATAGCAGCTACAATAAAAGAAATCTAAAGAGAAGAAATGTAGAAACCATTCGGATCTCTTCGATCAAACTCTTTGGAAAGATGCCCATCAAGTTATTATTCAGGAATGAAAGGAACTCTACAAGCGGAGCTTTTTCTTAGAGTGCACTACCTAGCGAACTTGAAGAGGTAAAGATGGTGACTGTAAAGTTCGGTATAGATAAAGAAAATCTCAGGGGGGGATTCGGGATTCAACTTTGTTATAGAAAAGGGTAATCAACCGTAGGCTGATAAATTTAGGAGGTGATTCACGAGACGATATACGTGAGTTATGTTATAGTTATACTGAACATTCCTACTATAGTGCTTGTGTGTACCTTGTGGATCTTGTTTTAATTATTTCTTTTTTACAGGACCCTGGGCATGTTTATTTGTTAGTTTATTTAGTTATTTATTTATTACAGCACAGTTTTCTTTTTTATTTGTATTTTTGCATAACCGTTCTTTATTAGTTATTGATATACAGGATATTTCTGAAATAAGTAGCAACCTTTAGAAGGAGTTATTATAGTTATGATTTGGAAAGTCAGATTTAGAATCAAAATTTCAAATCTGAAATAAATTTATTGTCTCTCTTTCTGAGCAAAGAAGGGCGATGCCGCGACCAGGAAGCACACTTCCTGCCGACGCTTCACCGCTTCATCTGTGAATTCCCCGCTAAGCGGAGACAATCTTATACAGAATGTCATACGAATGCTACAGTGCAAATACAACATTATGTACCTTTAATCTTTCGCTCATCATCATCATAAGGTCGTCAGCCATGAGACTGGTTGGACACGTACCTCCACTCTTTCCTATCCTGAGCTAATCTTCGCATTTGCCTAAAACTTGAACAACTCACATCCTTAACTAGTTGCGAACAGTAATCTAACTTAAATCTGCCTCTACCCCTCCTCACTCCTGTTTCTGCCTCTAATATGTCTCTGACTAGACCTTCATGTCTGAGGAGGCGTCCTATCAACCTATCTCGCCTATTTTTTATTGACTTCCATAGAGTCTTCTGTTTTCCTATTCTTTCTAACACCTCTTCATTTCTAACCTTTCTACCCACGTTATCCTTATCATTCGCCTATAACACCACATTTCGAAAGCTTCTAACCTTTTCTTTTTCGCTGCGCCCACTGTCCATGTTTCGAACCCGTACAACGCCGCACTGCAAACATACAAGTGACTTCTTTTTATTAAAGGTGACACGACCCTGCGCTATCTTCTGCTTTGTATCCCTACTACTCCTTCCGTCCTGACTAATCTGATTTCCTAGATACCTAAAATCGGCCACTTCTTCTAATTTTTCGTCTCCTACATATGTTTATATTCGTTCTTTCCCCACTTTTCGTTCCCCCGCATACCAGTATTTTTGTTTTGACAATTAGCGTTTCCATTTTATTTAAAGCTCCTCCTTGCTAGATGCTAATACTGCTATATCATCTGCAAATGTAAGCATACTAATCTTTTACCCCTGTATATGTATCCGTATAGTTGTACTGTCTTTAATGATGTTGATCGCGTCTTCGATGTATAGATTAAAAAGTAGCGGTGACAGTGTGCATCCTTGTTTGACTCCTTTCCTAATATTTACTTCTCTACCTTGCAACCCTAGGCTCTATAGCTACTCCTTCCGTCCTGACTTAGCTGACTTCCTAGATATTTAAAATCAGCCACTTCTTCTGATTTTTCGTGTCCTATCTTTATATTCGCTCTTTCACTACTTTTACTTCCCTTGCATACCAGTATTTTAGTCTTACTTTTATTTATTTTCATACAGTACTTATCTACCAGTACCGCTTCCATTTTATTTTAAGCTAACTGTTCAGAGCAGATTGTTTCTTTAAAAAAAAAGATATTTCGAATTAACTTTTCGACGGACAAAACCGACTTTTTAAAAATTTATTAATATTAATTACAAGAAAAAAACTTATCTAGACTACAAGAAGTTACAAACAAGATTAAGCTTGAACTGTGTGAAAAATGGTTTTTTATATCTTAGTTGCTTGCACAGCAAAATGCGCCACGGCGATGATTTGATGATGCATGTAATACCTATGTAATAGCAGGTGTACAATAGGTATACCGTGAGATAATTTTCGTGACTGATTAATGTATTTGATGTCGTCTATTAATATGCAAGTATCATAAACGCAAGCAGTCGATAACGTAACGTGAACAACTTCTAAACAATGTGTAGTGAATTTTTTTCTATTTACACTGTCCAGTATTTACTATTTTTTTGAAAAACTGACCTTAGCAGAGATATGTATGTGTTGTTCACAATGTGTAGGTGTATTACGAAATGGGAAATGCCAAATACAAAATCTATCACATTCTGTAGTTGGGCTAGAACCCAAAAGTAATTTACTTTACGGTTTATTACCAACTATTTTGTAAACAACTATTTGTCTTTAATTTTGTCCAGACGCATACGAATTTCTGAGGATGAGTAACGAAACATTTGCTTTTTTATACTACCAAGGACCTAAGAATTAATGATGCAAAACTATTTCGTTATGCTTTGCATGATCTATTTTGCAAAATATGTTTGTAAGCAGATATTAAATTTAAACAAATTTAAGCGCATGCAAACTACAGCAACAATGTCTGTACATTTCATCCGCTGCATGCCATTCGTTAATGTACACAGAAGTTTGAGGAAAACGTTTCAAGTTCAACACGGCGTTTCAAAAATAATCATATAAAAGGATACAATGCTTTCTGTGATACACCTCTTATTTACTTTTTAAGATTTTGTATCCAAACAGTCCGAAGATTCAGTTGTAATAGTTTTATCAATAACTAGCTGACCCGGAAAACGTTGTTCTGCCGTATAAATAATTTGTAGTGAATATTTTGGTTGTTAATTAAAAAATAACGAATGTATTGTAAAGGTCATTTTTTACATTAATTTACAGACGAGCTGAGACATGAAGTTAAGTCTAGGAAGTGGTACTTACCAAGTAGAATAGTGCGGCAGTATTAATTCCATGCGGAAACCAATTGTGGCTTGAGATACATGCTCTTAAAGTTTTCTTAATTGGATGAAATTCCGGTTGGTACGGCCTTGGCTGCAGCCCTTCGTCACCTCTTCCCGCCAAATATGTATTGATGACGTCATTGTTTAGTTTGGCAGATTTATGACAGACAGTAGCGGTGTTAGGGTAGGGCGCGGTTGGGCGATCGCCCAGGGCGCCGGACAAAAGGGGCGCCGCAGGCGCCCTCTACCTCATTCTCAAAATTAAGCGGACGGAAGCCCTAAATTAAGTGGATTTTTTTTATGTTGGCAACACTTGAACGGAACGTAATCCGTTCGATCGGAGTTTATTTTACAGGGAATCCCCAATCAAAGAAAAACACATTGTCTATCTCCTTTTTGCCCGATCAAAATGTGGTTACACCTATTTTTGTTTTAAATTTCATCAAAGATCGCTACTTACAAGAACTGTATCCAAATGTATGGATAGCATTGCGAATATTACTGACTATACCTGTAACGGTTGCTAGCGGGGAGCGGAGTTTTTCAAAGCTGAAGCTGATAAAAACCTATCTTCGATCAACAATATCTCAATCTAGATTGACAAACTTAGCAACTTTGTCAATTGAAAACGAAATTGCTGAAAACATAGACTTTGATAACCTTATAAAAGAGTTTGCTGATAGAAAGGCCAGAAAAGTAAAATTTTATTAGTTTGTTTCTAATAAATGGTTATTTTTTATAATAAATAATTATTTGTTTTAATAAATGGTTATTTCATTATATGCTTTCCCTTTTTTCCTATGGGTTTGAATTGTAGTTGGAGGGCGCCGTAGAAATCTCGCCCAGGGCGCTGGTAATGGTAAAACCGGCACTGATGACAGACTCCAGTTTTTTTAATGCTACTGTCCGCCAGAGGCGGGTCGATATGTTCGAATAGTGTCACGAGGTTATCTTTGTTTCGGAAAACGATTACGTTGAATTTTTAGTATGTTGTACAGATGATTATGGAGATAATTTTTGTATATATGTATATATATATGTATTGGGCGCCGAAATAGTCATGAAGCACAATAACGCATTATTTACCGCGAATGACAGAGTAGAAGTAGGTCAAACGATATTTGGCGGGAATAGCTGACGAAGGGCTGAAGCCAGGGACGTACCTACTGGAATTTCCTCCGATTAAGAAAACTTTAGGAGCCTGTATCTCAAGCCACATTGTTTCCGCATAGAATAAATACTACCACACGAATCTACTTGGTGAGTACTACCTACCTGACTTAACTTCATGTCTCAACTCATCTGTCATTACCATTGTAAGTGTGTGGGGTTGAGATCTATGGCAGCAAGATGAATAGAGCGCAGTAGACGATGACCGCTGATAGAAACAAAAAAAAAACAGCAACCATTCATTTTCTCGATTCAATGTATTTCATTAACGTAACCGACATATTCTTAAAAGCTAAATATAAAATGAAAAAAAGTAATATATGTTTTATCCAAATGTAGGAAAAAGAAATAAGGAAATCAATATTAATTTCCAAGAGCAATTCGTACAGAATTTGGCACGCACTGCGCTGTGATACATAACAAATGCAGAATGAAATGTCAAAATTACGCGACGCTTCTCGTTAATGCCTTGCGCATGTGTGGATGAATGTTCGATGAGTTGGGTATTGTTCATTAAAAAATACTTCAATCGCGATTAAAATAAGGCAGGGTAAGGATAGGAGGGTGAAAATTTGGGATTATAGGTATTTTTTGATGCTAAATAAGAAAGCAAATACAAAAAAATGTTTTGTCAAAAAAATATTTCTGGATAGGGACACCCTAATCATCTATCGGTATGAAACTACTTTACGACCTATTATTATACTTAAAAATAAATATGCATAAAAAAATTCATAAAAATCGGTCGAGCCGTTTCGGAGTGTCTATATATAAATGGATTAATCTGCGATATACGTTTATTTCTCGAAGACGTTAATATTCAATATTAGGTAAACAATAAAATGAAATTGGTATATATCCATACTCCACAGATTACCCCGAATTAACAAGAAAAAATTGTTGCCGCTGTCACGCCCTTGCCGGGAATCGAACCCGGGCCCTGGTTTTACACACTACTACTCTAACACTAAGCTACCAGTGGTGACAGCAGCAAAACGACGACACTTACACCTATGGTGTCACAATTACCGTTGACAATCAATTCTACATTATTAGAGAGAATATTTCGTACATATGTATATTGGTAATAATGTGCACTTAGTTTTCGACGATACTTGTGACACATTAAGTTTACGTGTCGGGTTCGGGTTCGATTCCCCGCGAGGGCGTGAAAGCAGAAACGATTTTTTCTCATTAATTTGGGGTAATCTGTAGAAGATAAAAATTAATTTCAATTTAAGGTGATATTGTTTATTACATATGTATCTAATTTGGAATAAATAGAAACTGAAAAAAACAAAGGATATTATTTCTAAGTATTTGGCGAAGAATGAACAACAGGCCCTTAAAACTTCAACTGCACCAATGTGTTTTCTATTCATTCAAGTAATAACGCAATTTTGAATTCCACTCTACTTTCCGCCTCCAGGACGTGCTAAAATAAAATTGAGAACAGAAACAAATAACTGTTAATAATAAAACGTGCACATACAATTGGAATCGGCCATAAATAACTTTTGAAATTACCACGTCTGACCTTCCGTCTGGTCTTAAAAAGAAATTATAACCCAAACAAAATTATTTCACGATGTTTTCTGTAATCTACAAAACAATACGGTAATTTACGTGCTATAGAAAATTCGAGACGAATGCAATGTGGCGTAAGCTCAAGGACTACATCCTTGTTGTTGTGGCAAATGCATGCAGCAAATAAGTAGGTGGCTATTATGTTTATTATCCGTTTGTTTCTCGATAACCGGAAAAATGGTTATTGTTTAGACGATCATGAGTAAAACTCTTAAAATTACCGGGTGTTTCTCCTATTCATTACTAGATAAACGGTATGACAATCGTTTAGTCCTTTTTATGTTTCTCAAAACTGATTAATTATTATTTGTTTATTTGCAGAAATTTACATAAACACACACACACACACACAGTTGGTGCCATTATTGTATATGCATATAGGAATGGTTTATATGGTATTTGCACCAATTTTATTAAAAATTGATATGCAGAAATTAGTCTAGTAAATGGAGTAACTATTAGAAAATAAATTAATATCTACAATTTTTTTGTTCGAATTTATTGGGCAAGCTAAGAATTTTTTAGACGGTTTTTGTATATTGAAAATGCCTACATAATGAGACTTGGCATCATCGTTGGCACACTTCTTCAGTATCTACATTAGAAATAATTATGAAAAATGGTCATTTCGGACGATCTTTTACGATAACTTTTTGTTTATACCACAACATCATGGGGCCCGGGGCGGACTTGGGACTATGAAAGGGCACGGGAATTCTACGAGTGAAAGGTCTAAAAAAAGTCTAAAAAAAAAGCTCAGCGACCTGTTGGTATCATTTATTGGTATCGATAACTTTGCTTCGGTCTATATTAAGATAACGTGGAAATGAAATACTGTATGGACTTGTATACAAGTATTATGGTACAAATACCCCAATAAATTATTTTCTAAATCCTTTATTAAGAGTTGATTTCCTGGTACTGATGCAAAGGAAGAAAAAGTAGGGAAAGAGTGAATATAAAGATAGGAGACGAAAAATTAGAAGAAGTGACTAATTTTAGGTATCTAGGAAGTCAGATAAGTCAGGACGGAAGGAGTAGTAGGGATATAAAGTAGAGGATAGCGCTGGGTCGAGTCGCCTTCAGTAAAAAGAAGTCAATTCTATGCTCGCGAACGGTTAATTTGGAAATTCGAAAAAGGTTGTTAAAGGTGTATGTTTGGAGCACGGCGCTGGACGGGTGCGAAATATGGACAGTAGGCGCGGCGGAAAAGAAAAGGTTAGAAGCGTTCGAAATGTAGTGTTATAGGCGAATGATGAGGAAACCGTAAATAGAGAAGGTGAAGAAATGAAGAGGTATTAGAAAGAATAGGAGAACAGAGGACTCTATGCAAGTCAATAAGAAATAGGCGAGATAGGTTAGTAGGACACCTTCTCAGGCTTGAAGGTCTAGTCTAGAGACATATTAGAAGCAGAACCGGAAGTAGAAGAAAAGGGGTATAGGTAGGTCTAAATTATATTACTGCTCGCAAATAGTCAAGATTATGGGTTGCTGTAGTTTTAGGGTTTATTTAGATTAGCTCATAATAGGAAAGAGTGAAAGTCCGTGTACCACCAGTCTTAGGATTGACGACCTTATGATGATGAAGCAAATGAATTAAACTTTTACCGGGAAAATGCGTTAAAAAACTCATGAAGACTTACGCAAAAAAAGAAAAGTAATGTTTTCTTGGCTTTATTGTATTTTTTTTAACGATCTCGCCTTTATTATTGATTTTTATTAAACATTGTTTTTAATAAGATCAAAATTATGAAATAAACAAGATATAAAATCATCAAACTGGAAACCAATTTAACGATGCATTTAAAGTGGTATAATCGACCCGGGACCCTGGTTTTAAGTAACAGCACTCCAAACCTTCGATTCCCGGCGAGGGAGTGAGAGTAGTAAGTCTTTCTTCCTGAGCAATTTGAGGTATCTATAGGCAATAAAGGTAATTCAAAAAACTAATTCACTAATGCATTGAATTTAGCCCTGCAAAATTTAAAGTGTCTCTGCAAGAATTTTAATTTTACTGTGTTCGTAATCACAGAACCTTCCTTGAGGCCTTCAAAATTTCTGATTTATCCCCTTCTGCACTCATTCCAAAGGAGGATAAATTAAACAATTTTTTCCGAAGGAAGGTTCTGTGATTTTTGTCAGTTCTATTAAATCCAGGAGGACTTGCTTACCTAGATTTGAAACTAACGAATTGGTAACCAGTACGAGTTGGGTCCAATTTATTATAGCTTCAGTTTTTTTATCTCGCTTTCCAGCGTCAGCAGTGTTTATAGTTTGATTTTTCCGCATTAATACTGTTAATCCGTTTTTACTGCTGTAAGCGTTTTTGAATTTAAGTTTCAACAAATAGTTCCGTTGTAATTTGTAATATATAAAAATACAATACTGACTAATAGTTTGATTAAAAATTTTGAGGATTATGCAAAATTTTCAAATTTCAAAATATAGTAATTTTTAAATGNATAAAAATACAATACTTACTAATAGTTTGAGTAAAAATTTGGAGGATTATGCAGAACAAATAATAATTGCAAGCTATTTTTTCAAATTTCAAAATTTAGTAATTTTTAAATGGCCTCTTTTCTTTTTGTAATGATAATCATACTTTGTCTTAGAGTTTTGTAAAGCTCAAAGACTCAATTTTGAGAATATGAAATGGTTTTTTGGAAAAAATTGCGTAAATTATGTGTATGTGTGTGTGAAAAACAAAAAAGAATTTCCTATGTTAATTAAATGGGAAACTAAAATAAAAATAGCGACCCCTGGCGAGGATTTTTTTTACATCAAATAGAAACATTTGAGGGGGTAACAGTTAGAAAAAAAAATTAAAAATTTTGTTTGAAGCACCTTGTACACACCTACATTATTATCTACTAACGCGCCATTATTATACACACACCTCCATTTACTGTATATGTTTTCACATAAGATTTAAAACTGTGTATCCCCTTTGATTAGAAAAATATCAATACGATGTAATTAATAACGATCAAATTATTTTTTGGATACGGCATTACCTCAATGTTAGCCTTAAAGGGATTTGAAAATAGTTAAAAACTTCCAGCTGTTATGCAGAAATTAGTCTAGTAAATGGAGTAACTATTAGAAAATAAATTAATATCTACAATTTTTTTGTTCGAATTTATTGGGCAAGCTAAGAATTTTTTAGACGGTTTTTGTATATTGAAAATGCCTACATAATGAGACTTGGCATCATCGTTGGCACACTTCTTCAGTATCTACATTAGAAATAATTATGAAAAATGGTCATTTCGGACGATCTTTTACGATAACTTTTTGTTTATACCACAACATCATGGGGCCCGGGGCGGACTTGGGACTATGAAAGGGCACGGGAATTCTACGAGTGAAAGGTCTAAAAAAAGTCTAAAAAAAAAGCTCAGCGACCTGTTGGTATCATTTATTGGTATCGATAACTTTGCTTCGGTCTATATTAAGATAACGTGGAAATGAAATACTGTATGGACTTGTATACAAGTATTATGGTACAAATACCCCAATAAATTATTTTCTAAATCCTTTATTAAGAGTTGATTTCCTGGTACTGATGCAAAGGAAGAAAAAGTAGGGAAAGAGTGAATATAAAGATAGGAGACGAAAAATTAGAAGAAGTGACTAATTTTAGGTATCTAGGAAGTCAGATAAGTCAGGACGGAAGGAGTAGTAGGGATATAAAGTAGAGGATAGCGCTGGGTCGAGTCGCCTTCAGTAAAAAGAAGTCAATTCTATGCTCGCGAACGGTTAATTTGGAAATTCGAAAAAGGTTGTTAAAGGTGTATGTTTGGAGCACGGCGCTGGACGGGTGCGAAATATGGACAGTAGGCGCGGCGGAAAAGAAAAGGTTAGAAGCGTTCGAAATGT
>NW_020439309.1:119795-158571 GCF_000699045.2 Agrilus planipennis
TCCAAATATAAAATAAATTATAAATGAAAAAAAGACTAAGTTTTTTAATTGAGGTGATTTAAAAATATTTAAAAACATATCTAAAAAATGTTACGGAGAATACAATAAAATTATGTAATTCCTAATAGTACAGTCACTGAAGGTTTTCACCTCCGATTTCGTTGAACCTTCATCGATTTTCATGAAAGCTGGTGAGTAGTTAGAGGATACCTCAAGAAACAAAAGTGATATAGTGCCAACTTGCGGTTTTGCCCTGGGGGTGGATGCCATCCCGTCTCGGGGGTGGAAATTATTTTATGAAAAATAACCCCAGAAATTGATAGAGGGACCAATTGTAAGCAAAATTTGTTATATAGAGTTATTAAAACAAATCAATACTTTTTGAGTTATTAAAGATCAAAGATTTTGATTTTTCCTCAAAAAAACGCATGTTATAAAGCGGTTTTTCATAAATAACTCAAAAACTATAAGGTTTTACAAAAAAGTTGTCATTACCAAAATTGAAGCAAATAAAAAAACAAAAAAAATCCTTCCTTAAAATACCTTTTAATATTAATTCAAAGTGAGCTATAGGTAATTGAATATATACTTTTTTTCGGCGAGTACTCAAATCTACGTATACAAGCTTAAATAACGGGAAAACGATGCATTTTATAAAATATACTCACNTACATTTTACTGCGACAACCATGTAACCGGGGCCCTTTAACCTTTTATCTTTTAAAAAATAAGGCTTTTAAACGATTAAATTTAATACGTTCTTATAGGTCTTGAAATTACCTTTCAGATGGTTTTTAGATCAGCCTGATATCATAAAAATTACCTGAGTTATTGTAAAAAAACCAATGACATTTTTTTGGAAAACTTTTTGGGGCAGAGATTTTGTATGTATATTAGGAAAAAAGATAGATAGTAAGAAGTAGACGTGTCGATAGGTACATGCTCACAAAACATACATGATGAAAAAATGAATTTTTCATTATTAAGGGGTGGTTGCTAAAAGGGTTGAAAAATAATTAAAATCTTAAATCATGCATATAAGTGTTGAAAAATATTTATTTTACCTAATTAAACGAGATTACTTACTCCAGAATGCTTAAATTGCATTTTCCCCCATTTTTAACAAAAGGGGTGGATTTCACCCCTAAAATGTAAAAAGTGCAGGTCGAGCATATGTCACTTTTGAAGTTGAGGGTAAAATATACTCAATCCCAAATTTTCATGCAAATCGATGGAGGTTCACCGAAATCGGAGGTAATAGTTAATTTTTACCTTCATTCACTGTACTATAACCCGATCGATCAGTAATTTTAATGTTCCACATAATTTAAAGCGTAACAGGTGCAGAATAGGTTACGTTTGGATTAAGAAGAGGTCTAAAATGCATTCTCATTAATATAGGATAGAGAACGCAACGGTTTACTGCGCAATGAGCGACCACGCATCAATTTCGATCATACACATTAGTCGTGTTCATTACATTTTTTGTGCGCATGTCCACGATTTTGCACATAAGCAATGAAAAAAATTAGTTAAACGCAAACAAAAAATACAAGTTTTAGACATAAGAACGCATGCGTTTAACTAATTATCTTTATTGTGCATGTGCAAAATCATAGACATGCGCACAAAAAACTCTAACGAACACGATTAATAGGTGAACAAAATCTCTTTACCTACGCACACATCCGGTGTCTTACTGCGCAGCGGACCCCCGAGTACAACTTAACATTAGTGACCATTTTATGTAGTTGCTGATCCTGTGTCCAGTCTTCATAATTAAGTCATTTATAATTGTTAATATTGACATTTAGCCTATAAATTTGGAAAAAAAATTCTAACCCTAAGGGTAGGAAAACAGGATCATTATTGATTGTTGTTCACTCACTGATTGTAATGTCTGAACACGCATATTATTTGAGTCCGATTTTGATAATGCTTTTTTTTTATTGGAAAGGGTATACCCCAAAGTTGGTCCCATATAAACTTGGAAAAAAATCTAACCCTAGGGATAGGAAAACAGAGGATGATTTATAGTAGGAAAATAATAGTAGTAGTAGCAATTAGTAGATTATAGACACAAAAAATTATAAAATAAAAAATAACCAAATAAAATTAACAATGCAGTGGTTGTTTCTTTAAATTTAAGGTAATTTAGTGATCTTTGTTTATTGATTGTTTAGTGCCGACTCAAAATTACTTATGTATACTTACATTAGTTGAAGAACTTACTTATTAAGGTTAATAAAATAAAGGTTTGTAATTTTTTGCTTTTCAGTTTTTCGGCGGTTTAATTTTTTTGTTAATTTTTTTTTATCATTTTAAATGTCTCCGACTTCTTAATTTGTATTAAAAAATGATAAAACTGTTAACTCTTGGTAAGACCTTGATTAACTAATGACCAAAACTTAGATAAAACGCCTTGAATCGGTTCAGAAATGTTTTATTAAAACATTTTTAAACCAATCCAAGTGTTTTAATCATCTGAATTTTAATCATAAATTAATTATTTGTATTTAACGCATGATTATTATGCATAATATCAAATACGGTGTATTTCGTTTACTATGCTTCGTTTACTTTCTGTAGCGATGTGACCGTCAGTTTGACCGGCGCAAAGTAGAAAAGAACAGCACTAGGCCAGAAAAGGACGGAGACAACTCTCGGCCAAACTCTTAACCGGTGAGGAGCGTATAATCCGTATAGTACCTACTACACGGAAAAATTGACCATTGTATCCACTACGATTGCATTGCTCAAACGTGCTGTTATTGGTACCATTTACTACTGAAAATATCAACGAGATGTTTATTTATATTTGAAGAAATATTAAAGGCTTCAACGCTTGTTTTCGACTCGCACTACTATTCATGATTGAACAAAACTTTTGGCAGGTACTGTATGAAAAAGCATGTTTAATGAACAAGAGTCGAGAGTATAATGAGCTTTTTTCTGCCTACCTATGATTGTGCCAACGCGCATCCAAGACATTGGAAGGGGCACTTCGCTAGAGAGAGTAAATGAAGTATACTGTATTACTTGACTAGAATAGGATGAACCTTGAATAATCAAGCAAGATGCGGAAACGAAAGACTGCAACACCATTCGGCAAGAAAAGGATGGCAAGAACGCTCGAGTTTGATCCCAGAATTTAAACCGGTTACGTACAAACTAGGCCTGTTTATGAAGTAACTACTGCGAATTCCCTGCTGCATTTACTTTTACAATTAGTAAAATTATAAATGTGTGCAAATATTGAACATATTTATATTGCTGTGATATATACTTTAACAAAAATAGTACTATGATTTAATTTAGTTTCAATTCGTCCAAATAACACTAAAACTAAAACTTAGGCTAATTAATGTGCTTCCCTCTTTTGAACACAAAGTAACTCACAGATGCTAGAAACAGACTAACGCTTATCAGTTCGAGGTTACCTTCGACCAGTGCGCATCGTAGGGCGTAGTTATGCCACCGTTTATCTTACATTCGTCTAGTAATACATGGTGCGCATGAACAAATCTTTCCAGTAAGCACCATTGTGCTGGCTGGCCACATAACGAGAAGAATACAAAAAACTCAAGAAACGCTATTTTTGAATAACAAAGAAACATGAAAAAGACATTAAACAATTTCGTCTATAAACTCAACTTTTTCGAAAGCAAAACAGGATGTTGTACGACAGGAAAACGTCTCTCTTGTTATGTCAACATTCGTTATATGTTTTATTTTAACATTCACGATTGGATGGATAACAAAAAATCTACGCCATCCGTAAATTTTTGATGTCACAGTCAATTTATATGAAAATACGGAGGAAACATTTTTATTCTAATAACCTGATTTACAAAATACAGCAATTTTTTATTTGCTTTATGTTAATAAGATTCATTTTATTAACTTAGAGGAAATAAAAAATTTAATTAGCATTGTAACTGTAAAGATCATAAATAGGAAATTAAGCTAATTTTAGGTTGAATAAAATCACAAAATGTGAACGGAAAATTATACCACACTTAGTCTGTAAAAATTATTATTCTGGAATGTTTGAAAAGTATCGTCTGGAGGTCCTGCAGAGCGAATCAAAAAGTACCCCAGTTAATGCTCGTGTTCGTTACCGCTCAAAATGATATGCTCGCAAATGCTCAAAATTAATAAATATTATTATTGATGCTACATGTATTTATTAATTTTGAGCACATGCGTACTCCATGAAAAAGACATTGCGAATGCGCGAGCACATCACTGAGTGGAAAATATCAGTAACGAACACGGTCAATGACCTGTCAATGATTGAAAACACTCGCCAGGTAGTCGGCCGCATTACCTTTTATCGCCTTTCGTTATTGCAAGCGTCAACTGACCAAACACCATACTTATTCGTGACCTTCGCAACAGCTGATACACAGACAGGCCAACTGCACTCCGTAGTTACCGTTTCATTGGCAAAGTTATTGATATTACTACAAAATACAAGAATAAGTTTCTGTGTTTTTTCGGGGCCATTAGGTAAATACTGTGACAGTAATATTCCACAAATATTTTTCCACTTATCTTTTGTCTCTATTTCGTCTTTCTCATCTTTCGTTCCCAAATCACCGCCATTTCCATGATTTCTAAAAGGATACTGAAAAGAGATTTCCGATCTATCCTCTGACGCAGACTGGAAAGATTTCCCGCTCGCCAACATTTGTAGTAGGTGGGAATGAGATACTCAAAAGTTTTTCTTTTGGTAAGATCAGTAGATTATAGATTAGTATTCGAGAGGACATAGACCCGATTTAGCATCTGTATGCCCTGGTACAAGTTTTCTTATGGTTTCCTTGGACTATTTAGATAAATACATGGGTATCTAGTATCTACTAATATTCCACAGATAATTTTCACTTCTCTTCTGTCTTCATTTCGTCTGTTTCGTTTATCATTTCTGAAGCACCACCCACCCATTCGACAATTTTGCAGGTGCTGGAGAGAACCATTCCCCTGTCTGCTACAGTGTAAGTAACAGGGATTATGTGTGATGGGAATGATCTTAAGATGCTTTGAGGTACAATGTATGCTATCCTTTCATTTTCTTATATTAGATCATAATTATCACCCACCTTTCCTATCCTGAGCTAATCTTCGCATTCCCTTAAAATTGGAACAATCCTGATACTTAACTATTTGTGAGAAGTAATCTAATCTAGGTCTACCTCTACTGCCCTTAACTTCTGTTTCTGCTTCTAGTATGTATCTAACTAGCCCTTCATGCCTGAAAAGTGTCCTACCAACCTATCTCGCCTATTTTTTATTGACTTCCATAGCGCCCTTCTGTTATTCTATTCTTTTTAATACCTCCTCATAATACCACAGTGAATTTATATATATTGGTTTCCTTAATTTTTGTTGTAATACCTCCATGCTTGTTGTGGCCGATTAGATTGGGTACAAAAATCGTATGTTTTTAAAAGCATTTTTGTAAACAATTTTTTTCCGTACCTACTACAAATATCTTTGTTGACATTAATTTAGAAATTCTGTATACCCTCGTGCCAATAACTCTGTACACAATCGTATCTTTCGACGAGCAGCAGGTGTTTAGGATCAGGCAACTGACCAGAACTACAGCTTCGAGTATTTATACGTTATTATAAATGTGCTTCCAATCTAATAATACGACGGTCTTGATGTTTACAATGTTCACGATATTTGGCCCAACCGAAAAGATGCCACACGTCAGAAAGATTTTGGCATCGATATCGATACACACGTTTACACACATACAGTCACGGATAAGTATAATCTAAAACAAATAAAAAGCATACCGCAAAAAACAATTCATTTTACTTTGAGGAACGGATATATTGTATGCACGATAACATCCCAAACAATATCGTAAACTGTTTTCTTTACAAATACCCTCTTCCCCATGTTTCGAGTAAGAGAAAATTTGAGTTATAGGAAATTCCTGCTTTACCGTTCAACTTTTTTAATTTTTGTTTCGAAGACATCGCTTCTACGTATATTACCTCCTGAAAGTCAAGCTCACCGCTAATAACTCTTATTATTTCGAAACACAATGTCAGACAGTATAAAAGTACTTCGCTCGTGTTGCCTGGAGCCATTGATTATCGCTGAGGCTGATTTTTCGGAAGAAAATTAATAAAAATTTTATACATACCAAGAGAACAAGAAAATGTAATGTTCGTGAGTTTAACAAAATTTACTTCTAAGACTGATAACGACAAAAACTCTATTTATTTACACTACTGTTTACTGCGCTATTTATTTCACCCCTATCACTGTAAATTTATTTCTGGATTCACTTCTGCAACGGTCAATTTATTTCCTCTCTACTCCACGATCGTCTCTTCCTTTAAATACTCTTTTGTTCACTTTCCGGAGCCTTCTCGAAACATCCGGACAGTTTATTTTTTCTTTGAATTACTTTCCCAGAACGCAGGTACGACACACATGAAGAAAGGCGCCCGCGGCAAGTCGGCGAATCGATAAGCCGTTCACACACACGTGTGCCCGATTGCACACAAACACACTCGTGCTCGCTACAAAAATATTCGAGTTAAAGATGGCTTCAAATTAAAGAAGTTCCTGTCACCGAAATATATAATATCTCCGTAAACGAGAGAATTAAGATACACATCACACTATAGGGTGTTACAGAAATAAGTGATAGAGCACTATTGGGATCCGTCAAATGGGCACACACCATCTGGTGGCAGAATTTATAACTCGAATGAGGGAAAAATTTAATAATAAAACACGTTAAAAAAGTAAAAATTTTTTTGATGATGGAGTCGACGAAGTTTTCTTCTAAAGTTAAATCAAATAAAAAGTTAATATGTTCAGTGATAAGCTGCAATAGCACTTCAGACATAGATCTTAATTCACTCTTCATCAACATTAACTACTTTCCAATAAAAACTAACCGTTATATATATGTAAAAAATATATTCGGAAAATTAGAGAAAAAAGTAAACTAAAAGAAGCTTGGAAGAAAGCAGTAGGTATCAGAGAAGTGAATTCCGGAATAAAAATTTGTTCACGTCATTTTAATGTATAGTAGATGATTATATTTCAGCAAGTATTTACCATCAGCCATAACCTTAATATTTAAAACTAGAATCATACTAAAATTATAAAGTGAGAAATTATTTATTCCTGTGTAATTGATTTAACACAATTCTAATGATACGTTAGAAGTATTTTGAGGTTAAGAACCTACCTGCTGCAATAAAACAAAGTTGCAATAATGTGTTTGCAACGTTCTCTTAAATCTGCTTTGCACGTGCAAGTCATTGATATGATATTGCTTAAATCACCCACAATCACCTCACCAATTATATAACGTGAATCACTTTTTAAATCCGAAGTTTGTAAAAAGTAGGCAGTAAACTTGACGGAATTTGAAGCTAGCTTCCGGATTTGTTATTTCCGAATTTTATAATATGATTGGCATTAAAAACACGCTCACCTTCAACGAAATTTCCTTTCCGAGGCTTTGTGTCAGCCCAATCACATATTGTGTCAATACTTATCATTTTATCGTAATTTAAAAACTTGGATATTGCACGGTACACTATAGGAACTACGATAAACTTTCCTTAATCGGCGCCATATTTTTAGGCTCCTCCCATTTGACGGAACCCAACAAAACATGAAAATTACCTAAATATTTGTATGTCCGAAAAAACGTAGTTGAAAATACAGGTAAAATCAATTTCGGCCCTGAAAGATAAATACGGTCCGCAACGCTGCACTCAATCACTTATTGCTAATTACCGGCATCAGTGTAGTATTTGTTTTGTATTTTTTTTGCTCATGTATTGTTTAGTTGTTAGATTAGATTAAACTCTAAACCAAATTCTAGTAGCCGTTTATTCTTTTAACGTTTAACTTTGTATGAGGCAATTGATGTGTAGTTCAATCAACTAATTCAGCAATACATCAGTCATTAGTACAAGTCAGATATTGTAAAACAGTTGTTGTTAGAATAATCTAACATGATCCCGGTATGATAAGTATTTGCGGGTTTGAACCATATCGCCAAAATAGGGACGAAATGTGCGATTTTAAAGAAGGCAATCCCGAAAATAGTTCACGCGAAATAGCACAGAACGTTGGCTCCATTCATGTAAAAATATTAACGGAACAGTTGCTGCATCTCTATCATTTGCAACGAATACAAGAAGCCTTGCTTGAAGCTGATTTTCAGCCACGAGTGGAATTGTGTCGAAAGTTTCGAAAGAAAAGTGCTGGCATAGCCCAACTTTTTATATAATAGAGTGCTGTTTATAACCAAATCTGTTTCACGCGGGACAGAATTTTGAATTTTCACAATAATCACTGTTGTCGTACATTCTACGCAATTTCAAGACATGTTACCGGTAAGTGTATGGTGCGAAGAGATTTAACTTTTTTGGTGGGTTAATTTATAACCACCCGCAAAGCAAGGTAACGTGCCTTATCAATACCTCAGTGGTGGTGTGGAAATTTGAATTAATAGAATTACAGTTATCCAGATGATACTCAATTACCAACTAATGTTTACGTAACTTACATTTTTTTTTCTTTTGTGTTCGTTCATTTACATAGTGCTGCCTGTAATATACCTAGTAGCATTTAATTGCTTGTTTATTATAGACGTTTAATTATCGGTAATGTTTACATTCTCCTTCTTTATAGCTGCAGAGTTTTTATCGCACCACACTATTTGGTAGACACCTATGTTGCCAATTTACGCACAGGATCGTTTTTGGACTGAAAATTATTATATTAATATTATTTCATCTAGTTCATACCCTTCAAAGCTCGGTAGTTATATCGGTAACACCGTCTATATTTAAATTCACTAACACATTGAATTAACCCTACAAAAATTCAAAGTTTCTCATTACTATACTGTAGCGAGCACTAGTGTGTTTGTGTGTGATCGATTCGCCGACTAGCCGCGGGCGCCTTTCTTCATGTGCGCCGTATTTGTAAATGTGTGTGTCGTACTTGCGTTCTGGAAAAGCAGTTAAACAGTTCAAAGAAAAAATAAACTATCCGGATGTTTCCAGAAGGGCCCAGAAAGTAAACAAAAGAGTATTTAAAGGAGGAGACGATCGCCGAGAAGAAATAAATTGACCGTTGAAGAAGTGCATGGACATACTGAAGTTTTAGCAAAAACAGAGACCAAAATTTAAATTAATTTAATTTAATTTAAAAATTGCTGCTGTGATTAATACGATAAATTTAACAAGACTTGAGCGAATAAATCAATCAATCAATAAAAATAACTTTTTTCGGTTACAATGTAATCAAACGCTCGCTAATTGCTTTCGGAATAGACGTTTTATAAATTAAATGTTTTTATTAGTTTTCCAGTAAAGACAATGCGCTAGCATATAAGGGCCCAAAACTAGGTTAAAGCAAGGAAAAACACAGTGTTTAAATCAAAAGACAATGAATCCCCAAAATGAGAAAGTAAATGACAAACTGATAAAGGGTTTGACGACCAGTTCATGAACTATCCCGAATCAGAACAAAATCAGCACATTAAATACTTTCAAAAGTGATCAGTTACGAATTAAATAATTCATTAATTTTTAAGAGGTGTTCTAATGACACAGTACTTATTATATTATATTTATTGTTTAAATAATTTTTTAGCTCATGCTATGCTAACCTTCGAAATGTGGTGTTATAGGCGGATGATGAGGATAACGTGGGTAGAAAAGGTTAGAAATGAAGAGGTATTAGAAAGAATAGGAGAACAGAGGAAGTTAATAAAAAATAGGCGAGATAGGTTGGTATGACACCTTCTTAGGCATAAAGGTCTAGTCAGAGACATATTAGAGGCAGAAACAAGAGTTAGGAGGGGTAGAGGTAGTAGACCTGGATTAGATTACTATTCGCAAATAGTTAAGGATGTGGGCTGTTCTAGTTTTAGGGAAATGCGAAGTTTAGCTCAGGATAGAAAAGAGTGGAGTTACATGTCGAACCAGTCTTAGGACCGACGACCCTATGATAATTATGATGATGATGCTATGCTAACATAATCTTAAACAAGCAGAGCAGTAATTTTTGAAAAAATGCATTAAACATCTAATTTCTTATTAGGGTACTTAATTAGCATTTAATTGTCCACGTATATGTTTTTGATTTTTAGGTCATCCTACTTATTCAACGTCAATACTGCAGAAGTAAAGAAGAGTCATGTTTACATAATATATTTCAATTCAAGCAAGATGTGAAATAAAAGCTTCAGTAATTAAAACCAGTGCTATTTTTTTTTTGAATTTGGGTCAATGTTTTTAACGTCCAGGATAAATTTTTTTATAATAATACTGCCATCGTAACTAACGTAATTTATGTCTATCAGGTTGATAGAAAAATATCGAGCAGTCGCTGACAACCGTCAACCGATTTTGGCACAAAAATGTGTTTCCTCTGTGACCGATTTCCGACAAGTTGGTATTTGATGTATTTTTCAAAACGTTCCTTTAATAAATGTGGCGAATTGCCAGTGTAATACACCTCTTGAACGTTCTATTTCTGAAACGATTAATATTTAGCACTAGAGTACTTACAATATAAAGTGATTGAAAAAAAATCCTTCCTGTGTTGAATATTAAGTATAGTAGGGTTGGGACATAACATCGAAAATTAGTGTGAATTCATTTTTATTATAAAGAACAGTCACCGTCACAGTCAAAACAACCATACCATTGAGAAGGGTTATTTTCACTAAAAATGACTTGAGCCGCTAGGGATGACCCTTCAGTAGTGTGACGTCATAATACTGTGAATATTATTCCATTTATTAAATAGTTACGACGAATGAAATTAAATCTGCATTTATTAACGAGTAATTTGTCTGCAACAGAAATATTTTTGGTGCTTGAATATGCGACAAATGACGATAACTTCAACGTTGAAGGAATACGAAACGTTAAGATGGCAAATCACGCAATAATGCCTTGGGTATTATCATGTATATTTTTGACAGATGTAAAAAAAAATCAATTTTTCTCTTGAAAATTCAAGTCGCTTCAATAACTACACAAGCTGTGAACACCTTTCATCAACCAGAATAGCTGCAACACGTGTTAGATGTTTTCTACAGCATAGTGACGTCAAGCGTCATAGAAACGTTTTGAAAACGCTATATTATGTAGAGGTTTGAAAAATGATTTCATTCAAAAAGTCCTGCGCCTAGATTCCAAATATGCATAAAAAAAATCATGTCCTACACCCAATTTAATAGCAGCAAATTAAATGGGAAATATTTAAATCAATTTTCCATTTCCCTAATTGTGCGTCGCGACGCCCTACGGCGCTGCTGCATTATCCCAGGAGCGTTCTGAGGCAATTAATGTAGTAGCAATTTCCAAATTTGAACACCGTTTTAAGATGCCCAGTAAAATAAGTCATACATGTTTCTCATTAGTAGCCAGCGAGCAAAGTAAAATAAATACTTTTTTCATTTTTATTCTTATGTTTTGTTTATTCCGATAACTTCTTACTAGGCTATAACTGCAACAGGTCGATACTTTTTGGCCAGAGGGGGCCTCGAAAAAAAATGGCAAATTCCCAAGGGCGTCACAGTAAAAATAGGTTTGGGTTAAGGTTGAGTTAAGTTAGTTTGTTTTATATAGTTGGACCACTTGCATTTAAAAACTTATCACCAAAGGGTATTCGCCATATCGACTTTGTTAATACTGACCCCACATAATGCTATATTTAAAAGTGACCAAGACAAATGAGTTAAATATCATCATCATAAGATCGTCAGTCTTAAGACTGGTTAGACACGCACCTCCACTCTTTTCTATCCTGAGCTAATCTTCGTATTTCCCTAAAACTAGAACAAACCATATCCATAATTATTTGCTAACAGTAATCTAATCTAGGGCTACCTCTATTTCCTCTTAACTCTTAATATGACTCTGACTAGACCTTCATGCCTGAGAAGGTGTCCTACCAACCTATCTCGCCTATTTCTAATTGACTTCCGTAGAGTTCTCTGTTCTCCTATTCTTTCTAATACCTCTTCATTTCTAACCTTCTCTATCCACGGTATCCTTATCATTCGCCGGTAACACCACATTTCGAACGCTTCTAACTTTTTCTTTCCCGCACCGCCCACTGTCTATGTTTCGCACCCGTACAGCGCCGTGCTCCAAACATACACCTTTAATAGCCTTCTTGGAATTTCTAAATTAACCGTTTGCGAGCATAGAAGTGACTTCATTTTATTGAAGACGACTCGACCCTACGCTATTTTCTGCTTTATATCCCTACTACTTACTCCTTCCGTCCTGACTTATCTGACTTCCTAGGTACCTAAAACCAGCTACTTCTTCTACTTTTTAATCTCCTATCTTTCCATTTACTCTTTCCCTACTTTTTCTTCCTTTGCATATCAGTATTTTTGTTTTACATTTATTTATTTTCATACAATACTGCTTTGTCAATACCTTTTCCATTTTACTTAAAGCTATCTCCAACTCCTTACTAGATGATGCTATATCATCTGCAAATCTAAACATTCAAATATTTTGCTTCTTTTCCCTACAGTTGTACTGTCGTTAAATTTATTTGTATACAGTAGGATAATGTCTTATTACTGCATCTTATCTCATCTCTTATATTAAAAGCTCGGTTTTGTTCGGAAAGGTTATCCTGATATGAAAATTAGTGACGACAATTTTCCTAACGATAGTCTTACCTTCAACTTCAGGTGACAACTAAGTAGCTAATAAAAGGAGTTAAAAAAGTAATCTTTATATGTACTTCTTCTACGAATGCACTTAGAGTCGTACACTTTACTGTAATAATACTTTAGATTAAGTAGTCAGTGCAATACTGATTAAATATCTACACTTCATATGATCATATTCTTATTGGAATCGTTTTTTATAATAAAAATCCATAAAACCTGTTGCCGTTTAATTAAATACATACGTTTTTACTTACATGCAACAGTTAAAGTTGAAAATTTAGGAAATTTCTTGAGCTCCTATTTTTAGAATGTTAAGCCGGGAATACATCTGAGAAACGTTGTCATTCGTTCTCAATCGTTTGCATTTATTCGTGAAGTGTAAACGGCCATTTAAACTCATTTGTAACAAATTCTAATGGGCTGCAATGCGAACGAACGTTTTCATACGGAAATACACCGAGTAACGTTGTCATTCGTTCGCATTAGTTCGTGAATTTTCAAAGAATTAATTTTGATTCCAATGGCCAGTAATATGAACGAAAGTTTTCCATCGACTGTCGGTAAACTCAAAAAGATCTAAGAACCTTTTCACACGGGCGGCTAGTGGCGAAACCGATCGCGATCATGTATGTATCGTGCGGGAGTTTTAACGACTACCGGTGACAGCCACTGCGTCAATTATTATCTGTACGCAGTGGTAGTCATTAGTGACCAGTGTTTCCCACATCATTATTGATTAGATCATATAGCGATGAAAAGGAAAAGAGAAAGAGAAACAGAAACAGAGAACCGTTTGGATGAGTAATTTATATTTATGTAGAATTAGATATAAAGGCAAAAACTTACTAGATAGACTAGACTAAATGATACATTTTTTAAAAACTTCACCAGAATGTCTCGAGAAGATTTTACTATCCTTCTGGAAATTATTAAACCAAAAATTGCTAAACAGAATACACATAGACAAGTCATACCACCAGAAGTAAGAGTTGCTGGTTGTTAACGACTTCTAGCTAGTAGGGATTCGTACATAAGCTTGCAATACACATTTAAAATATGACACACCAAATAAGATCTCGCGAATGGGTAGAACGTGATGGAACGTTAGCACGAGTAAATAGGGGAAGGAAATTCGTTCATATGTGTCATTTAACACAGTAACGTTGCTACGAATGTCTACGAACGAGTAACAATGACGGAAACGAAAACGAATGCGATCGAATGGCAACGTTTCTCAGATGTATTCCCAGCTTTACACATTGCGAAAAAACGACGGAAATTCTACAATCTGTGATTTTTTCCGATTTAATTTTTTATACGTCTTGAGTTTGAGTACAACTATCTCAAAATCCAAAAAGTACCTACTGTATGATACGATTAATACAAATAACATAAATCGATTTGTTACTCGCTCTTATATGTAACATTTTAAGTAATTAATAAGACCACAGCCGATGAAAGCAAACTATGGTTGTTTCATGTTTGTTGTTTACAAAAAGATATTTGTTCTTCTACTAATTTAGAAAAAATTTCTTTTATGTTATGTGCGCTTATTAATTACTTAAGATGAGAGTCAATTGTATTGTACAATTGTACAGTGGGTAGGTACTTTCTGGATTTTTGGGTTAATTTTACTCAAGCTCAAGATGTGTAAAAAATTAACTGTAGATATGTAGATAATGTTCAATCCTTAAGATGTTTTTTTGCAGTGTTCAATATTCTAAAAGTTGACGCTTACAAAATTTCGTAATTTATTCTGTGATTAGTAGAAATCCAATAACAAAATTAATTCAATGGGTTAACTAATAACAAAAAAAATGATTGTCATACTTTCATACCTTAATTCATAATTTTCTAATTAACTTTCAAAAATTTCCTTGGTTTCGTGCAGCATAATATAATGAGTTTATCAACCTACAGAAGTTTAATTGAAAGGAAGTTAAAAAAACAACAACAAATATAGAATATAATCACCTTTTCGTGTAATTAAATCAACTTGTTCCGATTCTATTAATTTATTTTCCAAGTTGAAATTATGATACTCGTGATGTATTATAGGAGGTTAACAAAAAATATACACGATATTCTCAAACGCAGATTGTAGTCAGATTTTCCGTAATACGGTCACCTGATCAATTTCTGATCACAGTACGGTACTCCATCCCTTGATCTCGTCATCTAATCAAGAACTAATTAGCGTACAGTATCTTTTCCCTTTATCTAGCTATCTCATCAGTTTCTAATCAAATTATACTACTTTATCCTTTGGCCCAGCCGTCTGACCATGAACTAATCAAAGTATAGTATCCTTTCTCTTGATCCGTCTATCTGATCAGTTTCTGATCAAAGTAGAGTAGCCTATCCTTTGATCCAGTCATCTAATCAGTTGCTTATCAGATTCTAACACTACGAATCTTATTATGGTTTCGATACGTTGTTTAAAGTAAGATTGTATCCGTTGTTCTGAACTGGATCATAATAAAGTATTTAGTTGTTTATCTGATCCATTCTGCATGTAAAATTGCTTATCAAATAATAAATTTATTATCAATGTTTATGGCTAAATTATTATTATTATTTAATTATTTAATGACAAATTAATATGTAAAAACAAAATTAATCCTGATCCTTTGAACGGATTCGGTATGGATCTTTTAACATGGTGGATTAATATGGATCCAGCATGAATGTTTGAAACTGATCCAGCATGGATATTTGGAACGGATCTTATATGGATCTTTTAAACGGATCCTGTGCGGATAAAATATGGCGTGACAATTTTAAATCATATCCGGACTAGAAAGCCTAATTTATCCCTGATCAATTTTCAGGCAATCCTGATCCGGATCAAATCCTATTCTAAACTAATTTCCAGTTGGGATAATATGGAAAAATGTGTATATTTATTGATTATCTCTAAAAAACACATTCTTTATATTAGGGTAAAAATAGAGGAAAATAATGATATTAATGTTGAGCAGCTTCCTTAAACGTAATATCTTAATATACAGGGGATCTCACGCTGGCCACCCATTAGAATATTTCGGAAACTACTTCGATTTAAATTTTGAAATTTTGGTCAATAACGTTATTGGGTATGCTTTCCTTAATTAAAATAACGTCATTTATTGTGACATCAACTTCCTTATTTTAAATTAAACGCCCTGTATACATTTTTTTTATCATAATAGTATCGGCGCAATAGGTCGCCAAAAAGCATGTCTATTTTATTAATAGCAAATACCCACTAGATGGCGATATACTGCATATACTTAAATAATTGAAAAATACCTGCACGGGTATTGAATCTACCTTTACAAAATATTAAACTGCACAAAAACTCCGGTAATAATTGGTAAGAAATATTGAACTCCTTAAGTTTTATTAATATCAATAACCCATAAATCTGTTATGACCTAGTTTACAAAGATAGTCGATTACACGATAAAAATCTACCTCTTACCTCTTGAATTATGAGAAAATCAGAGAAAAGACACTAACCGTAAATGTGCTATAAATAATGACTAACCTCGCAATATAATATATTTTTTACATGCCTGTGAAAAGGTGAAAGAAGTGGATGAATACTTATTGTTTACAATACCTACTGATGTTTGATATATTTATTACCATTTTTTAAGAAAGGTAATGGACGCATTTAATATTCGGGGTTTGGTATTTGTATCTCATTGTACTGTGCATATCCGAGATACTATAAACTATATGATCGTAGTAGCTATGAGACTACAACATGATTACTGGATTTATTAAACCAGAGAAATTTCTCATATAGCACTTCCCAAGAAAATATTTTGATGTGCCAGTACCCATTGATTCTTTTATATGTCCCAAATGATCTTCACAAAGTTTATGCGCTGAAAAACCACCAATAAGTCTTCACTCCGTAGGTGTCATAAAATAAATGCAAATATACCCGTTATCGAATATAGAAGTTCGAAGTGGTCAGTATTCAGAAGCGGATCGCGATTTTGATTTTGTTGGATCTCATTAACGCGTTGAAGACACCTTCGACAGAACACAGACCAATTTTTACCTGCTGCCTTAAGAGTGCGTTTTATGAAATCTTGCAAATAGCGTGGTAAACGCCATCTGTAGTACAATGCTACATTTTATGGATCACTATGTACCCAGGCGTAGCTCACCACTAACGTGAACGGCACGTGACCATAATCCCCATACTGATCCGTAAAATGTAGCATTGTACTACAGATGGCGTTTACCGCGTCATTTGTAGGATTTCATAAAACGTGCTGTTAAGACAGCAGACAAAAGTTGATCTGTGTTCTGTCGAAGCTGTCTGCGACGCGCTGATGAGTTCCAGCAAGATCGAAATCGCGATCCGCGTCTGGCAGTTTCGACAGAAAACTGGTCACTTCGAATTTCTTTATTTGATTATGGAAACGTGTCTTTGACGTAGTGGAGAGCTACGCCTGGATACATAGTGATCCGTTAAATGTAGCATTGTACTACAGATGGCTTTTACCACGTCATTTGTAGGATTTTAATGCTCGGTGTCGCATTCAAATGTATTACAATTAAAGTGCAATATTTGGTGTATTCTCTTTTTTTTCAGATTTAAGTTTATAAGATAAAGGGTAGTTTTTGTTAGGTTTTTTTTAACCAGGTGGTAATAGATTTATAGTTTATTCATATTAATAAAATTTAAGATTTCAAGATTCAACTATCGAAGTTTTTGTGTAGTTTTCACCCCTGTACAGCACATTTGTTTATGTATGCAGCCTAGAGATTATAATTATAGAAGCTCCTCAATTTTAATATCATGGCTTTATTTGTTAATGTGGATTATGGACGATGTTTTTGGCTCTTTAGAGATAATTAATGAATGTACAAATTTTTGACATCACATATGGATTCTGCATTAAACAATACTGCGAATATCGTATTTTTTTATATGCTCCCATATTACATCACAACATCAATTGCTCATATATGCTCATTATGATATTTTGTAATCAGTATGCTCTCAGCATTAATAATTTAAACAAAATTTGAGGGCAAGAAAATTAGCGATTTTTGCTGTCACTAATGGATAAAAACACATTTTTCTAAATGCGACAAGAACTATAATTGATACATATAAACAAGAATTAGTTAACATTTGTAGCGTGATAATTTTTATTTAAACTAATTTTTATGCAGATTTCCTATTATAGGTATATTCAAAGAATCATTCCGAATTTTGGAAATTTCAAATCCTTGGTATAGTATAGCATAAAATAATGAGTTCATTAGCCTCAAACAACAATTATCGGGTTTAATCACTTTTTAATTAATGAAAAATGATATATAATTTATTCCAATTTTATTAATGGTGAAATGTTTTTATCATAATTACGTTTCTCATAAAAAATGGAAAAACACATTTGTCTTCTTCTGACTATTATTGTTACCTTACCTAATTCGGTATGTTAAATTCACATGAGTTGGAGATCAACATTGTGCATAAATCCATACAAATTTTGTTTACTTTACGGCCGAGGATTACCAAAACCATTAATTTAGAAGAAATATGTTTAAAAAGCATTTAGATTTTCCATTATACATACTAATGCAAAACAGTCATCAAATAAAAAAGTTACGGAAAGAGTTATATAGATATTAGCAATTCACCTTTGCTTAACCTATTTATCATTAACCTCAACTAAAATAAGTAGAAAGCTTTGGAAGGTGTTAAGTAGATGCAACATAGAATTGCAAGGTGAGTAAAGCAGCGTGATTAAAGGACAAAAAAATTTAGACGAAAACCAGAAGGAGTTGCAATCCAAAGCAGCTACATTGGCGAAGAATGTAAACAGTGACGGTTGTGTTGTGTAAAGTAAATATCAACAGCTTTCTACTACGCTACTACGCACGCTCATTGCGATAAATTTTATTACATTGAATCTACTATTTAAAGATCACCTAGACATGGTATTAAGAACACAACAGGGAGAAAAAATTAACGTTATATAAACATTAATAAGTAGATGAATATATTTTGGATAGGTAGTTGTAATTTTATTAAATTTCTAAAGTACCATTGTCAAAAAGCGGTACCTCTCTTTTATTGGTGCTTCGTCAATAGCCATATCTTCCCATTAGAAAGAATAAATTACACCAGTAAACACACATACACACATATCCGACATTTGGCATATTTCATTTGCAGCGATCATACACGGTAGTGTAAATCATTAGCGCTCTGCACTGGCGTTTGATACACGCGCTGTTTCATCACTTTCGGACCACCAAACATTTTGTTCATTTTCTTGTTTTATGACACCCCATCACCTCCTGAAAACTTGTTACTTATTTCAGAAAGACTGTAGAAGTACTAATTTGATTCCGGGTCCGTCTGTTCTGGTCCAAGTTTTTCTGTGGATTCTTTGCATAACTTGTTTAGAAAAATATGTACTGGAGGAGTTATATTGCACATATAATTTTTCATTTCTCTTCTATTTTCACTTCTTTCGTCTCATCTGTCTCTCCCCAAGTACTACACACCTATTCCCACAATTTCTGTGAGCAAACTGAACGGAAAGGGGGACTTCCATCCTTCCCTCCGGCTAAAAGTGTAGGTCGAAAGAATTGACAATCCAACAGCATTAAGCAAAAGTTTTAAGTGTTTCTCTGAATACAGACAATCAGTCTCTTAAGTTTTTCTTACATTACTATCGCAAAAGTTTTTAATTTTATTTTCGTGATATTAGTTTCACGCAATTTATAAAATTGGTTCGAATCGGAATCGTTGTTTATACAAAAACTTAACTTAAGCCATTTTGGAACGTAGTACTTTACTTATGCCAATTAAGAAATCTTCTTTCGCTACAACCTAACCAAAACCTCTATGTTTAAAACATTTGTAATCATAGACAGACACAACAAATTGAAGATTAGAATAATATATAATGATTATTTAGTAGTTTATACAGTGATCATTGATAATATAAGGTGGGAATTTTCATCTCAAGGCTATGAAATATCTTGATTGTATCTCATTATTTTAGATAAAATATTCTTAAATAATGGTTTTATCTATGCTTTTAAAGGGACAATTAATTAACCTATAGTAGAATGAAGATTCGGGCTATAGGGCCGTGGAAGTGATTTATTGTGTCCAGATGTTTCGTCAGCTACTGCGGCTGACATCCTCAGTGGTATATCTCATAGACATATATTAATGGACGTGCCTCAGCTGTATATCGTTGTAATAATTTCTTGGCTCGAAAAGTGAGGGAGATGGCGTATGGTTTCGGACTAGTGCTATCTCTTTCATGGTACGCTTACGCAGAATCGTGAGAGAGATGGATATTGTCCGAAACTTCGTTCCATCTCTCTCTTTTGTTGCACCACAAGTCTGACCGCTAAGGCATGTCCATTAGTAAACGTCGATCGTATATCTCGAAGTATCGACAGCGACTGTAGAGACTTCGAGATATAATCTACTCTCGCGTTGTCAACGCAGCACTACCACTGAGGATGTCAGCCGCAGTAGCTGACGAAACGTCTGGACACAATAGTTCACTTAGACCACGACTCTTTAGCCCGAATCGTCATTCTACTATGGATTCCGGCCGTGAAAGCCTTTGTTATTATAATGAATTAACCATTGATATGATATTGACGTAACCTTCGAACATTTCAACATATTTTTTTAATAGGAGTATGTGCAGGGTGTCCCTGTATATTATTGATTCCATCAGTGGATAGAGCGAGAAAGTATGAAGATCGGTGGCTTTTGGGCATTCAAAATGAAGATTTGCATAGCAAGAAGTGCAGAAAACCAGACTTTTAATTAATTAATATTACTTAAAATAAAAGCTAACACGAATGTAACCTAAATCGTTTTATTTAATGTGAAATGTCCACCAACGTTGTTTTATTTTATAATAACACAGATGTTTTCGCCTTAAAAAAAAGCTTGGGATATTTTAACACAATTATCATTAAAATTTTAACGAAACGAGAAATGAAAGCAACAAATATGTTTAATGCCATATCTAAAGAATAAACATCCTTTATACTTCTCTTAATGAAACGAGTGCTTTGTCAACAAACATTTGCGCATAAAAAAAATCACGGCGCTAATGAAAGATGCAAACATTATCACAAGATAAACTGTGAAAAATAATTTCCGTCGAAGGCGCCTGTGACTTGGAATAACACACAACGCCCAAAACGTTTCCTGTTTTACTGATTTTGAACGTCCTAAAAAAACACGTGACGATTTCATACCAAAACTGCGAATATTAAAATCCGTTCAAACAACCAATGAAACATAACAGGCATACAGAAAATTTTGACAGGGCGAAAGATTAGTATGGTTTGATTTACAGATGATATAGCAGTATTATTAGCATCTAGCAAGGAGGAGTTAGAGATAGTTTTAAATAAAATGGAAGCGATATTGACAAAATAGTATTGTATGCAAATAAATAAAAGAAAAAATAGGGAAAGAGCGAATATAAAGATAGGAGACGAAAAATTAGAAGTGGCTGATTTTAGGTATCGAGGAAGTCGGATAAGTCAGGACGGAAGGAGTAGTAGGGATATAAAGCAGAGGATAGCGCAGGGTCGAGTCGCCTTCAATAAAAAGAAGTCACTTCTACGCTCGCGAACGGTTAATTTAGAAATTCGAAAAAAATTGTTAATGGTATATGTTTGAAGCGCGGCGATGTATGGATTCGAAACATGGACGGTGACGGAAAAGAAAAGGTTAGAACCGTTGGAAATGTGGTGTTTCAGGCGAATGATAAGGATACCGTGGATAGAGAAGGTTAGAAATGAAGAGATATTAGAAAGAATAGGAGAACAGAGAACTCTATAGAAGTCACTAAGAAATAGGCGAGATAGGTTGGTAGGATACCTTCTCAGGCATGAAGTCTAGTCAGAAACATATTAGAAGCAGAAACGGGAGTTAGGAGGTGTAGAGGTAGGTGTATATTAGATGACTATTCACAAATAGTTAAGGATGTGGAGTGTTCTGGTTTTAAGGGAATGCGAAGATTAGCTGAGGATAAGAAAGAGTGGAGGTGCGTGTCCAACCAGTCTTAGGACTGACGACCTTATGATGATGATGATTATTAAAAAAAAAACGTAAGTATCAGATTAATCAAGACTTAACACGCAAGATAAAGTTAGATATTAGTATTTATGGGAGGCTAAGATCAAGGTCGAACAAGCAAGACCAAGACCAGTACCAACATAGACGTACCCAGCTTCTGCCCTAGGACAGATCGTTCGCGGCTGTTTTGTCATACACACTACACAAAGGCACCTACAGTAAAAGTTCCTTATTCACGGTTTCCTTATTCGCGTTTTCATTATTCGTGGGTGAAAAAATTGCAAGCCAGTTCTTATATTCGTGGTTAAAAATTTCATAATTCGCGGATGCAATCGGTAAACAGAAAGGTAGTCGGTATCATTTATTAAGGAGATTGACCGCAATAGACCGTTCGTACCTAGGGTGAATTTTTTGGAAAACATGGGTTTCTATTTTAAACATTGTGAATTAAAGCTGCGAGGTAAATATCTAATTTTTTGTATGGTAACAGACAAAGATTTACACTAACTCGATACATTTCTAGTTTTCAATAATATGCTCATTAATAGCTTTTATAAGTGCTTAAAGTTGAGTCTTCTTGTAGGATACGTATTTTCAATAGAAATTAAAAACATAAAAAAATGGCCTTCGACAGGCTTTAGACCATAGTTTCATCTATCTTTCTACAAAATTTCAAACCTCTGTTCCAAACATTAAACGCATGATATCTAGAACCGATAAGCATGTTTTTACTCTACGGCGCATGTACTACTGAATCCCCTTAATATATCGGCATCTTTTGACTATGTACTGTTGGTACGTGCCGAGGCAGCTTTTATCAAAGATGAAACAGAGTAAACAAAAAAGGATTCGGTGTAATTTTTCAACGCATCGGCATCTTTTAGGTACTGCTGGCTCGTGCCGAGGCGACTTTTATAAAAGAGTGCACTAATTTAAAATTCAAAACAAGAAAAAATGGCTAAATTTTTTAAACCCTTGTCTAAAGGTGATTATAACGATTAATTTTAATTGCTAATTTCTCAATAAATTGATTTTATTCTGATACATATTGGTTTTATTTTGGAACCTTAGAACGTATACCCTATGATTCCATACTAATTACCATTCCATATCCACGGTTTCGTATTCGCGGCATAATTATGGAACGTATACACCGCGAATAAAGAGCTTTTTCTGTATATGAAACATTAGGTATAATATAGTGCAGTGTGTAGGGCAAACAGCCGCAAATGATCCTGCTTTATAGGTGGATAAATAAATATTAATGAAAGTAAATTTGACTATGCATTTTTATTTTATTATAATTGTTTACACTTTGATTAGTGATTAAGCGAGTTCATACATTTTCTGTGGGATTTCCAGGGGGAGGCAGCTGCCCTCCCCTGCCCCCACCCCCTGGGTACGCCCATGAATACCAAGACTGGGATAGTCTTTGTCTAGATCTTGCTTTGCTCATTACGAGGAACAGTTGACAACATATATTTTATACGCTCTTCTTTTGAAAGTAATCACAAACGATTTAAATACATCTGTAATGTTTGTTTTGAATTTATCTACTTAGTTCTTAGTGTTGTGTCACTTACCTAGTTATTTCATACAAGCTATCAAAGGGCAAATTACCTGAAAAAGAAGAGGAGAAAAATTAAACTCACGGATTCAAAAAGATAATACAGTAAATTTTATGAACCAGTATTTGAATGTAAACATCAATATGTTTAAGGTACAATGTTCCAAAGCTCAATATACAAACATGTATTAGAAGTACGTTATCTATTTGGCTTAATATGTAGGTACACAGTTAATTTTATTTTTATGAGGAGTTAGAGATAGTTTTAAATAAAATGGAAGCGATATTGACAAAATAGTATTGTATGCAAATAAATAAAAGAAAAAATAGGGAAAGAGCGAATATAAAGATAGGAGACGAAAAATTAGAAGTGGCTGATTTTAGGTATCGAGGAAGTCGGATAAGTCAGGACGGAAGGAGTAGTAGGGATATAAAGCAGAGGATAGCGCAGGGTCGAGTCGCCTTCAATAAAAAGAAGTCACTTCTACGCTCGCGAACGGTTAATTAAGAAATTCTAANATTTGAATGTAAACATCAATATGTTTAAGGTACAATGTTCCAAAGCTCAATATACAAACATGTATTAGAAGTACGTTATCTATTTGGCTTAATATGTAGGTACACAGTTAATTTTATTTTTATATTATTAATTAAAAAAATATAACGCCATAATAACAACTGGCTTTAAATTAATTAAGTGATTTTAATAGATTTACCATTTAACTAACGAGACTGTTTTGAAAAACGACGTTACTTATCAGAATTTCAATGACAAAGCGCTTTACATGTTGCGTTGGACAAAAGCTGTAACAAACCATTAACCAGTTAGATCGTTGATTAAGTAGCTACTGTTGTTTGTCCTCTGAGATGAAATAAAACTGGCATTCTCTGCTAAACAAAATAAATAACAAAACACCGTCGTAAACAAAAACTAATAAAAATAATGTTTTCAAAATTACGTTAAAGGGTACTTGTTGAAATAGACTACTACACTGTGCCAAGCAATATTCTAATTTGTTTTAAAACTGTTTACTAGACTACTAGAGGAGTAAGCTGGATTACGCACTGTGATACGCTACAGCTTCCTGAAGGGATGATTCTTAACAGTTTATAATATGACATGACAAGTTAAATATTCCACCCTCCCCCCCCGCCTTGTATTGGTCCCGTGCGAAAACAGGGCGGTTGTTTAAAAAGTAATTGAAAATGTATGCTAACAGAATTGCATCTATTTAAGTTTAACCCCAACATTATTTAATTCTAGTCCGAAATTGGCAACCAATATTGGACAAAGCATGATAAATGTCTGATTTGACACTTCGGCCCAAGCCTGGTTGGCATGCTTGGTCCACGATTGGATAATCAATGCTGAATCAAGACTTGGTGAACCTAACCTAACCTAACCCAAGATTGCTCAGTCAATGTTGGGTCAAGACTTGATGATAAATATGAATTCAAGATTGGACAGCTAATATTACGCTAAAACATAATGAACCAAATTAATCCAAAATTGGGCAACTGTGTCGCTTTCCATCTTGGCGAATACTTTGCTGCTCGATATTGGATATAGCTTGACCAAACATTTATACGAATACCTAGCCTTGACACTCGAAGCTTGACAGAACTTATCCAGTAATGACAAAACCATAACAGACTACCTAGTATTGGATCAAACTAGGCAAAACGTTAATGCTTTTGCATTTGATGTTCAATCGAGCTTTGAACCAATATTGATAAGCCTACGCTTGGCTTCCCACTACTGGTTCAGCTTTGGATTTGCTATCAAGTCCGCCATTTCCTACATGGGTATGTATAATTTTCACAGTTTAGACCATTTATGCAGATAGAAGCTTGGTCTTGCAATTTTGCCTTGTTTTGTTTTGGTATTGCACATTTAACAAGACCAGATCCAGACTAAGAATTAGGGATGCTTGTACGACCAAGACTAAGATTAAATGAACAAGACGAAGACAAGAGTTATTTGCAATATTCTTTAAAAAGTTTCACCTAACTTCTACTACTGTTACAAATTGGATGAAAGAACCCAATTAAAATTTTAAGTAAGTAAATATAAACAAACTGCATTATTTTTAGAAATGGAAGAGAGTCTGTTTCTTTTGAAATGCCCTATGTAAACGTTAACTAAATGTCCATTCTAAAAAGATTCGAAAAGTGCTAATTGTGTACTGAGCTGGTAGCCAAAAATGAAGTCATTAATTACATAAATCCAACAAAACAAAAGTGGCGTGATGTTTACAGCGTATGCCATAAACTAAAGCATAACACTTTATTATTGAATCTATGTTGGTACAATGTATGTAGTAGATCCACACACAAAATAATCTTGTTATGTAGATATGTATAACGTAACAAGAGTATCTGTACACTTGCTAACTAATTATCGTAAATCAACAGAAGGTACACACGCATGTACCTACAAAAAATGAGTTTATCCATTTTTTACTGAATAACAATGGGTGGCAGGGGGCGATAACACAATGGAGCTGTACAGTGTATACACAGCATACACACAAAACGCGTTTCAATAAACCATAATTACGTATTAAAACAGCAACAAAACGTGATTATTAATGATATAAGAAGAGAAAATCCATGGCCAAAAGTATTTTATGCAGTCTGTAAATTTTCGTGGCTTCCGCTAATGGTCTTAGTATCAGGCTGTTTTAAAATACCTACTTAAAGTTTCGCGGGTCATGTTGCTCTCTATTTGATGATGTAAAAACTGTTCAATCATATTTTTTCTATGTTTAACTTCTACCCCTTACACTTCCATCTCTCCTAACGTAAGAACATTTATTTAGTAGGTATTGAACATTATCATCCATACCCTTTCCACTTCCTCACCCTGCGAATCATCGATTTTAATTACCGATGAATTTTACCGAAGCTTTACTTCTTATTACAAAGAAAAAATGCCGCCAAAAAAATGTTAAATTTTTCTGGTTGGTAAATATTTTGCCTTATCTGCATAATTTGACCTACAGTTTGAGAACGTCCTTTGGATGCATAAAAATGGGGTATAAACGATAATTTTAATATAAGTTGACCGTAAGTCGGAGAGAAGGAGGGGTACTTGAGGGTGTTTGAGGTATTTTTAGGTGTGGGCGAGGACACGAGAGATAGGAGGTAAGATGCGAATAATGCCAATTCTCAATGTTCGTAATTTTAATAAATAAAAAAAAAATAATAATAAAAAGCGATTTCCTCAGACCTGGGCAGTTGTATGATTTCCCTCTTACTGAGGGTGGCTACTGTAGGAAAACTTTCGCGCAATTGGGAGAAATCTGTCAGCTGGCTATAGTACAGTCAACCCCGAAAAGATCAGATAGGCAATAAGACTCTTCAGCCCTTTTAATTCACCGGGGTCCGATGAAATTTATGTGCCCCTGCTCCAATGGCGGAGGATAGTATATTCGGCCCCTTCACAAGGTTAGCACGCTCTCGTATAAATTTAAGCTATCCCGAAAGCATGGTAAGCCTTACCTCCTTTTTTCTCAAGACTGGGAATATTGGTGAAATCTAGTTAATTTCTAGGTAGGATTTTACTAAGATAAGGTTTGCCCTCCCTACTATTGGAGTAGTAAAAGCTTTTCTTCAGGAGGCAAACGACTTGCCAAAAAAGACATATCGGGATATTGAAGTTGGCAATGTTGGATTCAGCCTTCTGTGGAGCTTTGATTATTAGTCCTACAACTATAGCCAACAAAATCAAAGGCTCTACAGCGCAGACGGAGTTATTCAATAAGGCAGTTGGGGTATTAAAAGAGAAGCCGAACACGAAAGCCAAAATTGACCGGGTAAGCGCCTTGGATGCGATAAACCTCCGCCAGGAATAGCTACATCACTGGAGGGATGAGTCAGTTGATGTTTTACAGTGACAACTTGCAAACCTGGCCTTATCAAAAGTTAAAAAGACTAACCTCGGCCATTACAGCAGAGGGTATTAATTGTCGGTTCGGTTTAGAATTGGGGGATAAGATTAGGTTCAAAGATGTGTAGAAACAGGTCTACAGATGGCGCCTGTTTTTAGGATCTCAAGGTCAACAGCCACCTGGAGAGCTTAGCGGTCAAGTCTTTTGTTTTTAAATTATTGGTAAAGCTACATGGCACTTTGCCATAACCTAAATTAGAGAAAAGCTCTGGCGAAGCTTTGAAGAGCCTGACAGCTGGGCTCCCAATAGTGACAGATGAACTTAAACTAATTTTAAGTGATACTAAATCAGTGTTATGTCTTACTCGGATGATCCTTTGCAATTTGTGTAATCTCATAGAGTTGAGGCAATCAATTTCTGTCAGCAAAATTGGGGCAAATTCCCCATCAACCACACACCTTTTTGAGGAGAGCAAATTGTCTGATTTTCTTAAGGAACAGGGGGGTTTTTCCGATTGTTACCTTCATGAACGGGTAGAACCGGGGCCAATTCTTCTGCTGTTCAGCTGCACAATCGGTCGGGTTAGAATAGACTGCATTCCAAACTGAAATATGCTAAATCTAAAGGCTCGTCTTGGGGAATTTGTTTTTTTTTTTTTTTACTTCTTCCTCCAGCAATCGCCCACAAAGTCGGAGCAGTAATTCGAAAAGATCTGACAGTTCACTTTGTGGCAAGCCATTTCAGGAAGTTTTTCGTTCGTTAGCAAGATCTAGGTGCTCCTTCAGTGGTGATAAAACTTTTCTTTGATACTCTGATTTCCACGTTTCGATAAAGGAGGGACATTGGAGGTGACTCTGGTTAGCATACTGAGGGAAGGTGTGTCAGGCGTCCGGACTATTGAGTGCTTAAGTAATTTTCTCTCAATTGGTTAGCAGAATTCTTGCGAGCAAAAGGGATTCGGGTATTGGTTTATATAGATCATTTTTTGTTTGCTCATTAAGATACGGCCACCTGGAGAAGCAGTTGAAGTATGCAACAGCCTTATTTCAGGATGTTGACTGGAAGATGAACTTGGAGAAGTCGTTTTTGTAGGCTAGCACGTCAGTACAATTTCTAGGTATCGTCTGGGACACCAAAAAGAACGAGATGAATTTTGCCATCGAGAAAATTCGGCTTCTGTCAACATACTTACATCAATTGGTAAACAAAGGAAGCTGGAGTTGAGAGTCCGGGAAGTATTTGATAGGTTCTGTTGGGACGACTTTTTTAAGACAGAAAAAATACTCTCGTCAGTGTCAGACTTGTCCTCGGGCCTGCTGCCACCCAAGGCGGAAGATCTTCGTTTGGAGGCTTCGTGATCTTCCTTAGTAACAGGTATCCAAACTCAGTTTGGAAACAGTGGTTATCTTCATGTAATCAATCTGGTGTGCATTCAGATAAGCTGCTGATATCTGTTCCAATTTATCGTTTTTGTACAGGGGAGAAGATCTGGTGTTCCCACCATTTCTGGTACATAAGTCGGCTGTATCGTTTCATCATCATCGTCAAAGGAGAGACACGCTCTCTTTTGTTAAAGTTGATGTTGAAAGCAATAAGCCGTAAGACTTCTACTTCTCTTACACCGAAGTCGGTTATTTGGAATGTAAAAAATTAGAATTATTGGCTGAAGTCGCACCATCCAAACCCGGACAGTATTTTTTAGGTTTCTCGTCATACTGCAGCATTGCTGTTATTTCAGTCAGGTCGTAAGGTTCATGATTTAACATTGATTAGTCTGGATGAAAATCATTGCTAGTTGTCGGACTCGGTCATTACCTTTTGGCCCAGATTTAAATCGACGACAGATAATGGTAAGAATCGTCAACTGACGCGGTTTGAGGAATTTCTTCAAACATTACTATAACGTTATTCAAAAGCCGAGTATATGCACGGAAAATAACTTAATGTCTTTTAGTTTCTAAAATTTCAATTACCTTTTTGCCTGGGAATCTGTACTTTTTTTTAGTGTAACAAAAATTTTCTATATTGAATTTATTTTTCTACTTGATAAGTTCCAGCGTAAATCCTTTTTGTTTGCACAGTCAAATCTGTAAGATAAATATTGTGACTTTGTTTTCAGTAAAGATGAAAGTCGAAGGACAAAGGAATTGCATTATATTAAAAGTTTCTTTTAGTCGACAATTCACCCTGTAAAACTTTTCCTCTTAAGTGTGTCTAAGGGGTTAATGTTATCTGCTCCTTCCTTGTTTCACCTAAAAGCTTTTCCTCTCTCGCTTATGAATTCTAACAAATCAGTAAGTTGACTACAAAGTTTCACTAAGGAGATTGGTCGCAGTGCGCTGGTGCCGGCAGAAGGTAAACACTTCTCCGTAATAAAATAATTCGAAGTTGTGTGTATTCTGTCGAAATTGCCAGACGCGGATCGCGATTTCGATCTTTTTGGATCTCATCAGCGCGTCGCAGACAGCTCCGACAGAACACAGACCAACTTTTATCTGCTGTCTTAACAGCGCGTTTTAGAAAATACGACAAATGGCGCGGTAAACGTCATCTGTAGTACGATGCTACATTTTAGGATTGCGTATGCTCCAACAAGGTCCGTTTAAATATATGGATATCTACTTGCTGAAACGAATCCCGGCGTAGCTAACCTCAACGTGATAGGCACGTTACCATAATCGAATAAAATAATTCGAAGTGGTCTGTATTCTGTCGAAACTGCCAGACGCGGATCGCGATTTCGATCTTTTTGGATCTCATCAGCGCGTCGCAGGCAGCTCCGACAGAACACAGACCAACTTTTACCTGCTGTCTTAACAGCGCGTTTTAGAAAATACCACAAATGGCGCGGTAAACGCCATCTGTAGTACGATGCTACATTTTAGGATTGCGTATGCTCCAACAAGGTCCGTTTAAATATATGGATATCTACTTGTTGAAACGAATCCCGGCGTAGCTAACCTCAACGTGATAGGCACGTCACCATAATCGAATAAAATAATTCCAAGTTGGACCTTGTTGGAGCATACGTAATCCTAAAATGTAGCATCGTACTACAGATGGCGTTTACCGCGCCATTTGTGGTATTTTCTACTTCTCCGTAAGGTCAAGCCGAAGGCACAGAGCTAAAATACAACCGTTTTCGTACCCGAAGAGCACGAAAATGGATATTTTAGGTCTTGCCGAGGCATGATCTGAGTAAGGTTTTGCTGTCATTTGAGGAAAGAGAAGGGACCGCTAGACCCAGCGCCGCTCTTATCCGGCAAAAAGGACTAGAAGAGAAAGAGTTTTCGGGACATGGTAGGATAGGTATTGACACATTATTCATGAAAATAATCAATAGGGTAATCTCTGTAAGGTTGAACCTCGGAAAGACCTAAAATATCCATTCTTTTTGCTCTTAGCGGTGGAAAACGGTTCTATTTTCATACAATCAATAATAATAGATTGTTAAATTTAATAATCGCTCAGGTCTATTGAGAACGTTAGTACGTTTGTGTATAAATCGGCACTATTTATGAGTATAAATACCGTTCAAGATGATTCTATTACATACCATGTTAAAGGGGGTGTAATTTAATTCATTAGCTTTAATAATAAATAAAACACACAAAGACGTATAACCAATTTATGTGCTTAACAATATCGAGATAAGCCAAACAGAAAGATGATTGAGGAGCTCACTTTACATTTACATGCATACGAGGTTTGATAAAAAAAATACGAAGCACTTTTACATTTCCTAAGTCCAATTTATCTTTATTGTATTCGAATATTCGCTTCCAACTTATGCTGTTGGTTGTCGAAAAGGTCACACATGATTTGATATGCGGGGAGAACTTCTGAAAGACGGAACAATTGTTACTTTTGGTGAAGGGTCTGGCAACGAAACAAATATTTACAAGTGGTGTTAACGTTTTAAGTAGACATGAATATAATGAGCGCTCCGGACGTCTCAACACCGTAGACAATGATTATTAGCACAGTCACTGAAGGTTTTCACCTCCGATTTTGTTGAACCTCCATCGATTTTCATTAAAACTGGATGAAAAATAAGCGAGATAGAAACGATTAAAGCCTACATTTTACTGCGAGAACCATGTAACCGGGGTCTTTAACCTTTTATCTTTTAAAAGATAAGGGTTTTAAAAGATTAAATTAATACCGTCTTATAGCTCTTGAAATTACCTTCCAAATGGTTTTTGGATGAACCTGATATCATAAAAATTAATAGAACTATTGTAAATTTGGAAAACTTTTTGGAGCAGAGATTTTGTATGCATATTAGGAAAAAAGATAGATAGTAAGAAGTAGACGTGTCGGTAGGTACATGCTCACAAAACATACATGATGAAAAAATGTTTTTTTCATGATTTTCGATTTAAGGTGTGATTGCTAAAAGGGTTGAAAAATTATTAAAATCATAAATCATGCATATGTGTTGAAAATTTTTTATTTTATCTAATTGAACGAGATTACTAACGCCAGAATGCTTAAATCTCCATTTTCCCCCATTTTTAACAAAAGGGGTGGATTTCACTCCTAAGATACAAAAAGCGCAAGTCGAGCATATGTCACTTTTGAAGTTTAGGGTAAAATATACCCAATTCCAAATTTTCATGCAAATCGATGGAGGTTCACCGAAATCAGAGGTAATAGTTAATTTTTACCTTCATTCATTGTACTATATGGACAGTCGTTGAATCACTACCACACTAGTTGAACATAAAGTTGACATATATTACCGTTCAGATCATACAATTGTTTCGGACATTAGGGGCATAAGACGTGTGGCAATAAAATTAGTTCCGAAATGGTTCAATTTCGACTAAAAGTAGTGCCAAATGAACATTTCTCCAAAGTTGTTGAATAAAATTAGTATTAATGTATTAAGTGAATTAATTTTATCCACTACAAATAACCTCAAATTAATGAGGAAAAATTATTGCTGCTGTCATGTTGAGGTTATCTGTGATGGGTGAACTTAATTCACTAATGCATTGTAATAACCCTACAAAAAAAATCAAGGTGTCTTCAAAACTAATGCTTAATGGTCCTAATGAAAGCAAATCAAGTCTGATTGGATGTGAAGATTGTACTAGCTCCTTTCTGCGATTACAAGGACGTTATATATTATAAATTCTTACCACCAGGTTACGGTCAGTAAGGATTATTATCTCTAGAAGTTCTACGTAATTTGCTCGATGTAATCCGAAACAAAAGCCCGGTTTTGTGAAGAAAGTATTTAATAGCAACTCTACTAGGATTGTGATAAGGCATCTGTTCATACTGCACCCATTGTTCGTGATTTTTAACAAAAAATAATAGTGTTACGAAGGGGCAACGTTTTGTAAACATTGAAAAGAAAAGAGCTAAACCTGAAAATTGTGCTCGCTTTTAAGATTACAAAAAGCGTTGGCATAAAGGGGATGAAATTAATTTTGATGAATAAATAAAGATTTTTGAATAAACATAAAAATCCGCATACTTTCTGATCAAACTTCATATATGAATATATTTTTGCGCTCACTTATTTTATTGTTTACATTGAACTAAAGACCTCAGCCTCGTCTCTTATCTTATCAGTCACAAAATGCAATAGGCTCTTTAAATTCTCATACCATTTTTTAAAAATTACTTATCTTACTTCGTTAGTGTGGTTCTTGTAGAATGTAGACCCAGATATTAATAATAATTATCAACCAACGATAAATAGCAAACAGAAGTGTTTACACACTTGCGTAGATTACGAGACGCGATCAAATACACAAGAGCATTATCCATTCGTTTATAAAAATAAAGTGTAATTCTTATTGGACGATTATTTATTATACATTTAATAATAGCCCATCGCCTACAACCTGCGTTGATCTGCGTATACTGTATGCGAAAATGCGGATCATCGCATTGAGTTACGAGGGTCATTCAAATATAAACGAGCCTTTTACTATTGTGGACTTGGAAGGCGTTTAGCCGGCTGGCGTAGCGTTGGAAAGGGTAGGAAGGTCTTGCCTTTAAATGACTCAAGGCCAAGCCGGCCACCCTACCGATTTGTTTAGTTGTCGTCGCAATGAGCGAAATAGAGCTTCACCCTTCAGTTGCGCAACGTATCATTATAAAATTAACGAATGAAGGCGTTAAATCTGCCCAAATTCGAGACCCTGTTCATGTACACTTCAGGGCCGCGAATAAAAGCTTGGTGTGCCGAGTTCAAGAAAGGGCATGAAAACGTACAAAATTTGAATCTCCCAAGACGTCCGCGCTCCATCATTACGCCTGGCAATATCGTTGCTGTCCGCGAACTCATTCAAAGAGATCGTCGCTTGACCGTGGCAGAAATAAGTAAAGAAATGAAAATCAGCGTTGGGAGTGTAGGACCATCGAAGGCGAAAACTCGCTTGTCAGCTGGGAAGGTGATGTTAACGGTTTTTTGGGACTTACAAGGAATTTTGTTCTTCGATTTTCTGAAAAATCGTAGTACGATAAACTCTCCATATTACTGTGATCTTCTTGACAAAGTTCGAGCTGCCTATTGCAACACGCCATAATGCAGGCCTAACGGTTCAGAAATTAGTGAAAATGCATTGGACTAAACTCGACCACCCTCCCTACAGCTCTAATATTTCACCGTGCGATTTTCATTTGTTTGGACCTTTAAAGGAAGCACTTGGTGGAAAGCGTTTTGCGGACGATCAACAGGTCGAACAGTTTATGCGCAATTGGTTGGATACTCGCCCGAAGTCATTCTTCGAAACTGGCATGAAAAAACTAGCTGTTCGGTGGGAAAAATGTATAAATAAAAGGGAACTATGTAGAAAAATAACCACCATGTGTATTTTATTTTTAAAGTAATAGATAACGTTTTCGACAACGGCTGGTTTATATTTGAATGACCCTCGTATAATGCTGTCATCAATACTAGCAAAAATGACGCGGACACACCAACTAACTATTGGGCGTTGTGCATACGTATGTATACACATATCTATTAAATATACTGGCCAGTGCGTTGACGTCAAATTGACGCCATATTGAGATTAGTGTTTGTGCTCGTCTACAAAAATTTTGCTCCAACAGTTATTATAGTTTCTTACAATAACAAATTCCCCAAAGTATGATGCCCACACGCCCGTTTGATATACTACTACATCGTGCTTGTCCCACCAGTGCAATATGGTGGTACACCAGTACAATATGGCATCGATCCATGACGTCATCAGCACTGGCCAGTATTTTAGGTTATATTTCGGAACACATCCAAAAAAACAAGGAAGCATGGAAGAGAAATCGTGCCGTATGAAGGTGAATAATTGATCCACATGCTATCTTATAAAAATACCATAATAGAAATGCAATTCGCATTGTGTATACTTTGGGATTCCTTATGCCAAGATACCCTCTTTCGCAACCGGTATGTATGTGTACATTTAAACAAACACAGAAGATAAAACGCTCCGATAAACAGATCGTTTTGAAATAATTCATTGACTCTACTAACATAAAATCAAAAACGCTTTCAAACAAACCCAATTACATTCATTTGCCGTACGCAATTAATTGTTGACCGTTTTATAAGTCGGTTGGTCGATGTTCTGTCGGCATTATGTATAGTACGGCGTGTTGATGAGAACCAAAGAGTTCTTAAGGGATACGTGCCTATCACGTTAATGGTTATCCCGTGAGTTCAGTTTAACAAATCGATACTCTTTTATCAAATATTAATGAACTTACATTTAGCGACATCTGTAGTTACTTATTGAACACTACTTAACGAGGACTAGTAGGTTGATCGGTATACTGATGGAAGCCAAAGAGTTCAAAATCATGTTCCATGTCTGACAGCTTCGAATGATCACTAACCATGAACTTAATTATCTATTAGGTACCTATATATGCCTATCACGCAAAGTGGCGGCTCAAGCAATAAAACTGCCAAGTAGTGGCCGCCCTTGTTGACGCCTACCTGGAATAACAATAATGGCATTTAAAAGATCAACATTTCGAATCTCAGCATGATGCACAGACAAACTCGGTAAGGACTATTATTTCCGAATATTGTCACTAAATAAAGTTCGGGTCGTCCTCTTGTTTGGTGCAGATGTTGGTCATTCAACAAAGTAAGCTTATAAATCATTTGAAAGTTTTACTGCTTGAGCCGCCACTTTTTAGCTGCGCCGTGGGTTCAGATATTTATACCCATGTATAGATCGAAAAGAACCCTGTCAGCCATTAATGAACTTACATTTAGTGGTAAACTTCTATAAATGGAGTTCACTACGTTGTCTGTTATTATTTATTTGCCATTACAAGTTGGTAAATACATAAACCCTATAAGAAATACAGTCGAACCTGGATAAGTGAGAGCTCAAGGGACCGCGATCTGTTTCTCTCTTATAGAGGTTTCTCACTAACCCGAGTTTCTAGCTTACAGAGTTACAGGAGGAATTTGTCTCACTTATAGAGGTCTATAAAAATATGGTTCAACACATTGAGTTTTCGTTTAGACATTATGAGGAAGTACAGGACCTTTNGTCTTGGGGAATTTGTTTTTTTTTTTTTTTTACTTCTTCCTCCAGCAATCGCCCACAAAGTCGGAGCAGTAATTCGAAAAGATCTGACAGTTCACTTTGTGGCAAGCCATTTCAGGAAGTTTTTCGTTCGTTAGCAAGATCTAGGTGCTCCTTCAGTGGTGATAAAACTTTTCTTTGATACTCTGATTTCCACGTTTCGATAAAGGAGGGACATTGGAGGTGACTCTGGTTAGCATACTGAGGGAAGGTGTGTCAGGCGTCCGGACTATTGAGTGCTTAAGTAATTTTCTCTCAATTGGTTAGCAGAATTCTTGCGAGCAAAAGGGATTCGGGTATTGGTTTATATAGATCATTTTTTGTTTGCTCATTAAGATACGGCCACCTGGAGAAGCAGTTGAAGTATGCAACAGCCTTATTTCAGGATGTTGACTGGAAGATGAACTTGGAGAAGTCGTTTTTGTAGGCTAGCACGTCAGTACAATTTCTAGGTATCGTCTGGGACACCAAAAAGAACGAGATGAATTTTGCCATCGAGAAAATTCGGCTTCTGTCAACATACTTACATCAATTGGTAAACAAAGGAAGCTGGAGTTGAGAGTCCGGGAAGTATTTGATAGGTTCTGTTGGGACGACTTTTTTAAGACAGAAAAAATACTCTCGTCAGTGTCAGACTTGTCCTCGGGCCTGCTGCCACCCAAGGCGGAAGATCTTCGTTTGGAGGCTTCGTGATCTTCCTTAGTAACAGGTATCCAAACTCAGTTTGGAAACAGTGGTTATCTTCATGTAATCAATCTGGTGTGCATTCAGATAAGCTGCTGATATCTGTTCCAATTTATCGTTTTTGTACAGGGGAGAAGATCTGGTGTTCCCACCATTTCTGGTACATAAGTCGGCTGTATCGTTTCATCATCATCGTCAAAGGAGAGACACGCTCTCTTTTGTTAAAGTTGATGTTGAAAGCAATAAGCCGTAAGACTTCTACTTCTCTTACACCGAAGTCGGTTATTTGGAATGTAAAAAATTAGAATTATTGGCTGAAGTCGCACCATCCAAACCCGGACAGTATTTTTTAGGTTTCTCGTCATACTGCAGCATTGCTGTTATTTCAGTCAGGTCGTAAGGTTCATGATTTAACATTGATTAGTCTGGATGAAAATCATTGCTAGTTGTCGGACTCGGTCATTACCTTTTGGCCCAGATTTAAATCGACGACAGATAATGGTAAGAATCGTCAACTGACGCGGTTTGAGGAATTTCTTCAAACATTACTATAACGTTATTCAAAAGCCGAGTATATGCACGGAAAATAACTTAATGTCTTTTAGTTTCTAAAATTTCAATTACCTTTTTGCCTGGGAATCTGTACTTTTTTTTAGTGTAACAAAAATTTTCTATATTGAATTTATTTTTCTACTTGATAAGTTCCAGCGTAAATCCTTTTTGTTTGCACAGTCAAATCTGTAAGATAAATATTGTGACTTTGTTTTCAGTAAAGATGAAAGTCGAAGGACAAAGGAATTGCATTATATTAAAAGTTTCTTTTAGTCGACAATTCACCCTGTAAAACTTTTCCTCTTAAGTGTGTCTAAGGGGTTAATGTTATCTGCTCCTTCCTTGTTTCACCTAAAAGCTTTTCCTCTCTCGCTTATGAATTCTAACAAATCAGTAAGTTGACTACAAAGTTTCACTAAGGAGATTGGTCGCAGTGCGCTGGTGCCGGCAGAAGGTAAACACTTCTCCGTAATAAAATAATTCGAAGTTGTGTGTATTCTGTCGAAATTGCCAGACGCGGATCGCGATTTCGATCTTTTTGGATCTCATCAGCGCGTCGCAGACAGCTCCGACAGAACACAGACCAACTTTTATCTGCTGTCTTAACAGCGCGTTTTAGAAAATACGACAAATGGCGCGGTAAACGTCATCTGTAGTACGATGCTACATTTTAGGATTGCGTATGCTCCAACAAGGTCCGTTTAAATATATGGATATCTACTTGTTGAAACGAATCCCGGCGTAGCTAACCTCAACGTGATAGGCACGTCACCATAATCGAATAAAATAATTCCAAGTTGGACCTTGTTGGAGCATACGTAATCCTAAAATGTAGCATCGTACTACAGATGGCGTTTACCGCGCCATTTGTGGTATTTTCTACTTCTCCGTAAGGTCAAGCCGAAGGCACAGAGCTAAAATACAACCGTTTTCGTACCCGAAGAGCACGAAAATGGATATTTTAGGTCTTGCCGAGGCATGATCTGAGTAAGGTTTTGCTGTCATTTGAGGAAAGAGAAGGGACCGCTAGACCCAGCGCCGCTCTTATCCGGCAAAAAGGACTAGAAGAGAAAGAGTTTTCGGGACATGGTAGGATAGGTATTGACACATTATTCATGAAAATAATCAATAGGGTAATCTCTGTAAGGTTGAACCTCGGAAAGACCTAAAATATCCATTCTTTTTGCTCTTAGCGGTGGAAAACGGTTCTATTTTCATACAATCAATAATAATAGATTGTTAAATTTAATAATCGCTCAGGTCTATTGAGAACGTTAGTACGTTTGTGTATNGCTACAAGCTATCCAAGGATGGTACTAAAGAATGTCACCTCAAGGTAGGCCTAGTGGCGTCATCTCTTGGTTAGGCCGGAAACTTATCAATCCACGCTCGTACCTTACCTCAAATTCTATACTGTTCAACCCCTATTGCCAGTCTTTGTCTATCGTGAATATTCTATCTCTTTTTACTAACATTTTTCTACTATAAATACTCCTAACATCCCTATTAATTTCACCGAGCGGCATGGCCTAGAGGTTTAGACCATTGCTTAGCATTCGGGAGGACGCCGGTTCGATTCCTGGTCCGTCTGCCTTGGTCCAAGTTTTTCTGTGGTTTCCTTGGATCACTTAGGCAAATGCTGAGGCAGTAATATTCCACAGATAATCTTTCACTCTCTTCTGTCTTCATTTCGTCCGTCTCATCTTTCTCACCCGA
>NW_020439309.1:159231-174393 GCF_000699045.2 Agrilus planipennis
AGTCTGTAATATCTTCGAAAATATTCATTTAAATTACATGCTGTAAAGGGCCATATTGATCTATATTAAATGCACAATGTATTTAAAAGTACTTAATTGGATAAGGATTAATGCTGTATTGCTTAAAATCGCTTCGTAAATAAACCATTATCTCTCGTAAAAAGTAAAGAATAAAAAATGGTTATTGTGGGTTATTCCTAAGAGATAGACATATACCATCGTGAACTTTTTTGTAGACCTTCTTAAGGTGTACAGTATTGTAGTATATTATTTTGATCTAACTCGTAGTGTTCAGCCAGCGTTTACAATGTAAGCGCAAAAAATGTGTTTATTTACGACATCACATTACAAACTTCTAAAATTATCAGTGTTTCTCTACTATATTATGCATGTAATATACAAATAAACCTTCCTCTTGAATTACTCCATCTATTAACAAAAACCGCATTAAAATCCGTTGCGTAGTTTTAATGATCTAAGCATACATAGGGACAGACAAGGGGGGAAATTCGTTGCATGATTTCGTTACATAGCAACTTGCATGAAACGAACTTATCCTACCGTGCGTAAAGAAGTTTCACTTCAAAAATCAATAGAAATTTGATATTCTATGATTAACAGATTATCTGTGGTAAATTCCGAAAGAGTTAGTACCCTTTAAATATTTCTTTATTTATTCATTTATGGGTAAGTGGAGTTATTGTTTTTATGTACGCTGGTAACTAATGGGTCCATCGGTTTTCAATATTACTGAGAAGTGGTAGTTTTAATTGGGTTAATAATACTGTTTTGTTAATAACTATGTGATACTTTTATGCTTGAAATAGCATCATTTTAATCTTTATATATTGCAGTCGTATTCACATGTATGTATAGAGAATGTAAATACTCTGTATCATTATATTCGTTTACACGTGTTCTGTTTTGGCAAAGTACTACTTAACGCACTCCACGTGGAGAATTAAGAGTAAAAATAAATTGTTACATGCTAACAGAATAAAATTTTTGCGATTTCGAACTTATTATCTCTTAAGGAATTTCAAGCGTTACACAATAAAAAAAGTTAGTTTTTCTTAGAAAATAGTAAATAACTAATTGTACTTACGAGACACATTTGAAAATAGTTCAATCACTCTAAATGTGAAACGGGCTTCTGTTATAAAAGATAAGTTATCTTCTCTTGTTTTAATGAATTTATTTTGGTGTTTTAAAAAATATGTATATTAAAAATGGAGCACGAAATCACTGTCGTATAAAAAATTATTCAAAGTTAAAGTTCATAAGAAACGATTTTTTAGGAATATTGCTTTTTTTATGATTCAGAGGTCAATTAAAAAATAAAATTAGAATAAGAATTCTCCAAAAAATTATCTGCTCAATTTTTTACGTGCAATGAATGGTTTGAGTAAAAATTTCGTTTTCGGGCAAGGCATATAGTGCTCTTCGTGTTGCCTACCATGGATAGAATATGTGCTTGCTCTATGTATGATAGTTGAGCGGAAACTTCGGAGTAAATTTTTATCTAGGCCACCCGTCATCTTTTTTTTCAAGAATTACATTATCTTTCATTTTTATAATTACCTTAATTGATCTTTGAGCCCTAGAAAGCGCCACATTTGCAGATAACCGTTTCTTATATACTTTGACCTTGAATAATTTTTTATGCAGTAGTAACTTCGTGTTCCATTTTTAATATTTTTTCTTAGACACTAAAATAAATAAACAAAAAACAAAAAAATGATTGATGATTTTTTAGGAAATAAAAACCTAATTTTAGTGGATTAAAAAATTAAATTTCACGAAGCTGTAAAAAGTTACTATTAGAAAATCAATATAGCCAGATATTAAATGCCAGATGAAAAATAATTAGTTTAACGTCATGATCTTTGACGATTAAAATGAACTTTAGTTGTTTTTTATTGGATTTTTAATTTAATTTTTAACAACTTTACCAAATCAAATCCTGTAGATATACGATTAGTTTATAATGTTTTTGTGCTGTTTTTTCTGGCATCGTTTTCCGGATGGACTAAAAAACATTGAAATTTATTTCTTTAATAAACTAAACCTCGAGTTGCTTCGTTAAACAACCAAAGTCATCAACTAACAGTCAACCGATCCTACATCTTTATATTTTGTGTTATTAAAAATATTTTACAACAAATGCAGTGGTAATTGAATATATTAACCATCCCTACGTTTGATATACCTAAATAATTTACCATTTGTCATTTTCACCAGCAAAAATCGCCAAATGGTATATTTATACCCTTATCTTCTAGTGATTTAACCTCCAAAATTTCTCAATTTTATTTTGTAACTGTGCGATAGCAAAGCGGTTAAGTTATTCACGCGCATCTGAGAGTGCGTATGCATGTGGGATTCTTTATTCCCTCAAATCATCTAAACCAGGGATATTATGGATATGAAATTTCGAATGTAGATATGGATAATATAGGATATATATAGTAATATTACACCGATTTCAAATATGGTTACGGATATGAAATTGTTTCGGATTATCCGACGGTTTCGGATAGTTTCATTACAGATATTCGATTTTAAGGGAACTGTGAAAGGAAAATACATATACCTAAGTAATAATTTGACTTTATGTGTAGGTACGTTGTCATTTGCTATAACTACAAAAACCTGTCATAAAATAATCCATTTAGTCTCTACTCGAAATTATTCAAAAATTTTCGATCAGATTCCCGATCCGAACAGCTGGATAGATTTCAATCATGGAGATGTCTATTTCGTATAATCCCTCTGATGCTTGTAGGCTACGTTTTGTTATAAGTGAGTGGATCTTTTAAAATCTACATGATCCTTTCTACGCTATTTACTTTAATAACAAAAAGCCTACCCAATGAAAATTCATAAATACGATTGTATTGGGATAAGTATTCTGTCCTAATTTGTATTATTTGTTGATTAATATACTGAAATATTTCTTATTTCGATGTAGTTCTTGTGTATATTTTTTCTTGTGAACGAGGATCCGTCAGTATCGCCGGACACCTCGCACAGCCAATGCTACACAGTTGCTTAAGGAACTTGTCAAACATAATTATGTATTAAATATCAATTGGATGATGAGATATACTCATAATTGATATTATATCTTCTCGTATTCATACAGCACCTTTGATGATGGTCATCATCATCATCATCATAAGGTCGTCGGTCCTAAGACTGGTTGGACACGCACCTCCACACTCTTTCCTATCCTGAGCTTATCTTTGCATTTCCCCAAACCTAGAACAACCCACATCCTTAATTATTTGAGAACAGCAATCTAATCTAGGTCTACCTCTACTCCTTCTAACTTCCTTTTCTGCCTCTAATATGTCTCTGACTAGACCTTCATGTCTGAGAAGGTGCCCTACCAACCTATCTCGCTTATTTCTTATAGATTTCTATAGAGTCCTCTGTTCTCCTATTCTTTCTAATACCTCTTCATTTCTAACCTTCTCTATCCACGGTATCCTCATCATTCACCTGTAACACCACATTTCGGACGCTTCCAACCTTTGATGATGATAAGTAGTTAAAAAGAACTTAACATTCCTATGACTGAAAAACTGACTTTCTTCAGTCATCGTCAGAAAACGATTGAAATGACAATAATAAAACACATACTTCCCTTTTTTGTTGCTGTACAGGACGTTTAAGCATAATTTATGGCATAGCTTAAAAAAATCGGATTTGCCATTTGTAAAGTTACTGCTAACAGTTAAAAGTAGAACTTCTGTTATAATAATTAGCCTGTTTTATTACACACAACGGCACGAATGTCCTGATTACCTGTATTTATGTAAATCTTGCGTAATCAATATCGAGTCAAAACAAACTACCATGTTTACGTACATATTTTACCTACATAGTATATGTGCATAAAACATATATTCATTCATACATGCATTAAGACTATGCAACATAAACAATTATTGCATCATTTCAGCTTTGGCATAATAGGGTATCTAATAAAAATGATAACAACTACAATCTCACATAGAACTAACAAAATAATCAATTTTTTTGTTATGGGGAAAGTAGATCGAGGTCGAGTTCATCACACCGTATTTTTTTAACATTATAAAAATCTACTGAACTGAAAATGTTATTGATTGCAGCTACGATTAAATAAGAAAATGTTGTTCCTATTATACATAGAGGGTGATTTCAAAATAAAATTGGTTTCTAACACTGACCTACAGCCAAAATGTATTTACGGTCAAAATAGCAATTTTTATAGTCGAATTGATAATTCAAAAATGAAAAAAGTCAATTAGCTACCGTTTTCTTGATACCTACCATACACCTAGGCTCATTACAATCGACTAGGGTTTGTCGGTTTTTAAAAACCGGTTTTTTGGAGAAAATTATAAAATTCGAAAACCGGTTTTTTTAGTAGAAAATATCGGTTTTCAATGTATGAATAACACTTAAAAAAGAATGAAAATGACAAATGTAGCCAAATGTACCAGATTGATGAAAACACTGTTGCAAGCGGTTTGGTTCTTGGAATCATATCGGACCGATATAAACGGTGTGTTTTGTCTATTGGATGAATTAATGTAGATTTTATATAGTTTGATAGTTTTTATTTAAAGGAACCGGAAGAAGTGACTTCCTCTACTCAAACTGTGAGAAAAGTTTTTGGCCCTGGAAGCCAGAAATAAAAGGTCAAAAAAATTAGAATTATTATATCAGGCTTCAAAAACGATTAAGTCTAGTTCGGTTGCAAGTGAGAGGGTATTTTCTATTTCGGGGAATTATGTGAATAAACTAAGGACACGGCTAAATAGCAAATCGATAGACGTCCTCTGTTTTCTGAAATCATATTTCATTAAACAAAAAAATAAATAGAATATTTAAATTTGTATTAAAATTGCCCGGAATAGAAAATACTCGGTCCTTNTTTTTCTTTCGGCTTGTTAAAACAAGTAAACAGGTTGATATTTTTCTTGTGTGCCAAAGTTTGGCATGGGTCTACATCGGAAATCCACCGTTCTGTTAACAGCCGCTATGTAAAGTTAAGTCACGCTATCAAATCAAACGAACTAACGTATGAATCGAAACCAAATAGATCTGAATAATGACATAATGAGCCGTATTGCAGGAGATATGCAGTTACAAAACAAATACATTCTCGAAATTACCTCGTTTATTACGATTATACATGTAGTATGCAACGTGGTATGCTCTATAACTAACGATAAGAAATGATACAACAAACGCTAGACTTAAAATTTTCATTTGAAGAGGGTATCTATAATGTGCATTGTCGTAGTTCTTATTTTTTTGTTTTATCGATAAATATAAAATTTATTTTGAAATGTGTGTGATTGCCAGGGGCATACTTAAGAGATCTTTGTGGAAACCAAGGTGCAGACTAGGGTTTGTCGGTTTTGTTCGAATTACAGAATATTCGAGCAAAAAATTTTTTTATAAAAATTCGAAACCGGTTTTCTGGAAAAATTACTATTCGAAAACCGGTTTTCTAAAATGTCGGTTTTTGTATAAACCCTACAATCAACTCATTAATAAACGCAATGTAAAGTTATATCCACTACGTCAGAAACCATTTTTATCTTAACCTTTTATCATGAAAATTTGAAAATTACGTTCTCACTCTCAATTTTTAACTTCCTGACGGTTCAGAAGTATTCCTTTTGGGCTGGAGTTCCGAAAAGGGGAACCCTCAGAATCGCTTGAAATTTAGCAGACACATTCAATTACATATAAAACGAATGCTCCTAAAAGGTTTTTTGTCGACTCGAAAGGGAAGGGTGTGAATTTTTTTTTCCGACTTTTGTTGCAGAGGATAACATAATCTAGTCATGGACGCATCCATGGGACCGTGAACCACAGTGTAGAATTCGCTAATTCTGATCGTGAGGGATGAACAATAATGATACGAGAAATGGTAAATGTTACCGGAAATGTATGAAATATAGGAATTGTATACCATTCCTAGGAAATGCATGCAGTTCGGAGGCTATTTAGGAAATATATAAAATATTATTTCAAAGATTTTTTAATACACACATATCCTGGGAAATGTGTACATTTCCTAGGAATTGTCTGAAACTCCGATATTGTACTAGGAAATGTATGTAAAACTAATGCTTTCTGTGAATAAAATGAATAAAACAGTTTAGTAAACTGAGAATCTGTGTCTACGCGGTTCTAGTGCGATCGCCTGATTGGATGACTCTCCTCTCGCTCCGCTAACTCCGCGTACCCAATGACATCTTGAATATAATACATTTTCGATTTAGAAAATCTATAGATTTCCTAGGAAATGTGTCTGATATAATTTATTTCACACATTTCCGGGCGATTTTAAGAATTATATACATTTCCTAGGAATTATATACAATGGCGTATTACACACATTTCCATTAACATAAACATACATTTCTCCTATGAGTAGGTACTAGGTTACTCGTATGTGTAGTAGGAGTAGGCTACTGTAACAACTGACTGCGTTGCTTGGCATGTTTATTTATGGTTTCCGAGCCTAACATATCTTATCTTATTTTCATGTGTATATTTATATAAATATTAATAAAATATAGAACATACAATACAAAAAGCAATAAATTTAACATAAGAATTTTTTTTCATCGACTCGAAAGGGAAGAGTCGCCAAAAATCCTTTCATTTATACATGTAATTGAATGTGCCTGCTAAATTCCAAGCGATCCTGAGGGTTCCCATTTCAGGAACATCAACCTTAGTTTTGTTGACATTGTGATTGATTTATTAAGGGCAAATATCTCCAGTGTGAAAAAGCGGTCAAGTTACCCTTGCAAATCCAAAATGTGATATAAGCCCCCCAATACAAAAAGCATATGACCCAAAGTTTTGGGTGAAAAATTCGAAATCAAAACAAAAAAAGGGTATCTTTGAAATATCCGAGTTTAATAGTGTAGAGTGTTGTGGCTAATCATTCAATTCAGATTGATATATTTAAAACATATTTATTTGCAGTGTGTGACTCAATTAACAATGTTATTAGCGATCTCAATATTTTTTTGCAAGTCCGTCTTGTACAGGGCCCTGTCTTGATTGTCTCATCGATGCCCTATAAGGGGATTCCTTAATATTTATTTCCGATCCAGCCCTAATTTGACTGCACTATTGAAAACCTACATGGAATCCCTATTTTATTCCAGTTCGGCCCTGATTGATTGGCATATTTTAAGCACAAAGTTTTAATAAAACTGAAACTGTTTAGCATGGGATAAGAATTTAGAAGAGGTTGCATTTTGAAAAGCAGTTGGAGCGGTTTTCAAAAATGAAATTACAAACAGATCTAATAAAAGACATTTTTTTCCTCAACCACAGTAGCTTTTCTAAATAAAGTACGTAAAAAAATCATATTTTTGTAATAATTTTTAATTTGGGTGTAAAATGAAAACTAGAGCTGCTAAAAAGAAACCAATGGTATTTTAGTAATCAGCACACTTCATTTTACTGAAAACAAAAAAAAGATCTCTGGAAAATTCTTCAGTGTTGACCAGTGATTATACATTGGTTCGACGATTCTGTAACCTATGTAGCTAGGCATGTTCGTCGTTGTTGTTGCTATCAGCTCTTCTAGCTTAGTGTTAGAGCAATGGTGCAGAAAGCCAGGTACCTGGGTTCGATTCCCGACGAGGGCGTAACAGCAGCAACAATTTTTATTCTTTAAATTGGGGCTATTTAAAGTGGTAAAGATTAATTAATATTCTTTAATACATTGAAAATTCTACAAAAATTCTTCTAAAATTCTCAAACAAATAACTGCTCATATGATGGCGTAGAATAGAATCTTTTAGTTCAGATAACAATAAGAAATAGGCAAGATAGATTGGTAAGAAACCTTTTTAGGTATGAGTAGCTATAGGGTTGTTCGGAAAGTCATTTCGTTTTTTCCCGACAGAGGATTTAATTGTATTCTTTTGCACCCAACTTCACATTTAAGCCGTATAATTTTTATATGCTTTGAGAGCACATATAGCAAGGCTTGTGTGTGAAAAATTCCAATTAATTCTACGCAGTAGTTTTTGGTTGGTGCCCTTTTAAATATGGAGAGCGATAAGCAGCATTTTCGACATATCTTACTGTTTTACTACAGAAAGGGTAAAAATGCTGTTCAAGCCAGAAAGAAATTGACTGATGTGTATGGAGAAGGTGTGTTGACAGTACGCCAGTGCCAGAACTGGTTCGCTAAATTTCGATCCGGCAATTTTGATGTCGAAGATGCACCACGTTCGGGAAGGCCGGTTGAAGCTGATAAAGACGCGATAAAGGCATTAGTTGATGTGAACCGGCGAATAACAACACGTGAGATCGGATTGAGGTTAAATTTATCAAATTCAACAGTTTATGACCACTTGAAAGGCCTGGGATTATCCTCGAAGCTCGATGTATGGGTTCCCCATGTTCTCACAGAGAGAAATCTGTGTCGCCGCATTGACGTCTGCGATTCGCTTCTCAAACGTCACGAAAATGATGTTTTTGAAGCGCATCATCACTGGGGACGAAAAATGGGTTGTATACAACAACGTCAAACGCAAGAGGTAATGGAACAAAAAAGATGAACCGGCTCGAACCATTTCCAAAGCCGATATTCACCAAAAAAGGTCTGTTTGGTGGGATTTTAAAGGAATCGTTTTTTTTTTTAGCTTTTACCGGATAACACAACAATTAATTCGGAAGTCTACTGTCATCAGCTGGACAAACTGAATGATGCACTTCAACAGAAAAGGTCAGAACTAATCAACAGGAAAGGTGTAGTGTTTCACCAAGACAACGCGAGACCTCACACAAGTTTGGTCACTCGCCAAAAGCTTTTACAGCTTGAATGGGATACAATGCTACACCCACCATATTCTCCAGACCTGGCACCATCGGATTATTATTTGTTCCGGTCACTCCAAAATTTTTTAGACGGTAAAACCTTCACCTCAAATGAGGAGGTCAAAAACCTCCTCGATCAGTTTTTTGCCAGCAAAGACCAAAAATTTTATGAGCGTGGAATTATGCTACTACCAGAAAGATGGCAAAAGGTGTTGGACCAGAACGGTCAATATATAATTTAATAAAGTATTTGTTTATTATACGAAAACTTTCTTTCATTTCCACAAAAAAAAACGAAATGACTTTCCGAACAACCCTATAAGTTATACATATTAGGAGCAGAAACAAGAGTTAAGAGTTGAGATAAACTTATATTAGATTCTGCCTTTGTCAAAAAAAAAAAACAAAAAGCATTTTTTTATTAAATAAACCCACATTTTAATAATTATCACAATCGAACTTCTATAACCCAAAATCTCGAATATCGTTTTGTGCCCTTCACATATTATTTTATGTTTATTCTAAACCCTTACACGAATCTCTCCATTTCTCTACCTCATTTAATTCCCATTTGCATTAATATTTTTCGGTACAATCAGCCATAATAAAAAGCATCATAGCAAAAAAAAAACAAAAAGCAATCAAATATTTTGCTCAAGATCAATACCAATAAATATTGCCACATTTTATTTTTATCAACGTCGGTTTCCCAGAATAATAATAAACGAGACAGAAACGATAAAAATGTATCTCTATATTCTGTTATTCTATATTTTTGCAGGACAATGGAACGACTGAAAACTTCGCTGAGATTTTACTGACTACACTCTTTGAAACTATTGTTTTCCTAAATGGGGTGATAACTAACATTTCAGGAGCTAAGCTATAAATCAAATCCATTGTATTATAAAATCTAATAGAAGTGCTCTACATATCTTGTTCTGGGTATGAATAATGCTTGAGATTGTATCCTATCAAGATCCGCTGAAGAAATTATTGGTTAAATCAGGTTATGGTGTGGAGGAACGCCATGGTTAAAGCTTTACTCAATCGACAACGTCACCATTCGTCTAAATTTCGGCATGTTATACTACCCAGGATAATAAACATTACATAGGTCTACAAAACAATGTTGTATAAAAAGAAAAACTGATTCTACTGGTGGATTATTTTTTTGGTGGATAATAATAATGTGGAGTTATGGTTAGTTAGGTGTTTCGTTTCTACTTTCTTTATTGCGCAATAAATTTTCAGTTTCATTCCCAATTGCAATATTGGTTCACGGGCAGGAGGATGGAAGTTCTTTATCAGCCTTTTTAAAGGATTAGTTAAAATAGGCGGGTGGTGGTTAGGAAGAGAAAGATGAAACAGACGATATGAAAACAAAAGAGTAGTGAAAGGTTATCTGTCGAATATTACAGTATTAGCATTTGCCCAAAAGAACCAAGGAAACTGCAGAAAAATTTGAAATATGTCAAGTTAGACCACGCCGCTGAGGATTTTAATTACGCTTACCCTTCGTTTTAAATTCGACCACTGTTATGCTTACAGTTTTTCCTCTACCAGGTAATAATGGATATCATAGCAGATTAGACAATAGCTATTCTTAATGCCCCTTTTGTTTATTATTTATTATTTTGCTAAATAATATCAATTCAATGTTATGACTTGTTTTTAAGAAACTGGGAAATGCAATAAATATAAAACCTTCTCGAACGTCAATATTATTATATTAAAATTCTTGATATTTACAAAATGTATCAAAAAAAAATCTGTAAAACACGAAGAACTTTTAAAGAGATGCGACCTTAGAAAATAAATTTTTGAGACTGACCGTGAGACAGCCTGAGTTCGATTGTCACGGGAAGGATAATGTGTACGTATTTGACTCAGTAATAAGCCATAAGTATACCTGCCATAGTTACCTATAACTAACCCTTCATCTCTGACAGGGCCGTCTTTAACCTATTGGTGGCCCTGGGCACATAAGCTTATCGGCCCCCACACGTTTAACAGAGAATTATTTTGGTTTATCAACAATTATTTGTTTTTTTATATTCACAATAAATGAATAGATAATTGTAATATGACTCGGAAAAGTAACTCTATCATTCTCAGGTTGGTGTGTGTTTTTTGAAAAGGCACCCTTCTAGTTTTCAGATATGCAAAATCTTCAACCAGTTGTTCAAACTCTTTGTCTTTGAACATATCCCATTCTATAGACTGATCAATTTTTCTTGAAGCATTGTTGGTCTTAGCTTATTTTTTATTCTTTTCCGTTTAATGAAGGAGCGTTCGCCATTACAGTTAGTTACCTTCATGTTTAAGATTCTCAATGCAATTTCTACATTTGGAAATGTGTCTCCAACTCAGTTTTTTATCAAAACTTCTGAAATACTATTAGTTTCTTCATTTTCTTTCAAGTATTTTGCCAAATACAGACATTCTACTTCTAACTCTTTCTCCTTAACATCTTCATAGCAGCAAATTGTTTGCAACTTTGTCTCGGGATTTGGAGTTTTCAAGCGAAAAACAATGTCAACAATAACCAATGTCCTTGTACAAACTCAATCGCTGTTTTTAGATGCACGCTTGGGATATCACTTATATTATGGGAAGTAAGGTATTTCTATTTTAATATCTCTTCCCAACTCAGTTGGATTATAGGTACAGAGTCATCAAAAAATGTCTGGCGCGAACTTCTAAGTCTTATTCTTTGAGACAAGTCCTTGTAGTCAGATTCTGTATTTTTCTCATTGTAGGTAATATTTACCTGGAAGTTCGAATGGGGGACTATTTTACTTCTAGTATGTTTAACCCTAGTGGACGGCATTATTTGAGCTTCCATTTACTGTACTGGTTATAACAAGAATTCCATATTCATCATCATAATGTCATCAGTCCTAAGACTGGTTGGACATGTACCTCCACTCTTTCCTATCCTGAACTAAACTTCGCATTTCCCTAAAGCTAGAACAACCCACATCTTTAACTATTTGCGAATAGTAATCTAATCCAGGTCTACCTCTACCCCTCCTAACTCTTGTTTCTGCCTCTAATATGTCTCTGACTAGAGCTTCATGTCTAAAAAAGTGTCCTAGCAACCTATCTCGCCTATTTTTTATTGACTTCCATTGAGTCCTCTGTTCTCCTATTCTTTCTAATACCTCTTCATTTCTAACCTTTTCTACCCACGATATAGTCATCATCCGCCTATAACACCACATTTCAAACGCTTGTAACCTTTTCTTTTCCGGCGCGACCACTGTCCATGTTTCGCACCCGTACATTGCCGTACTCCAAACATACACCTTTAACAACCTTTTTCGAATTTCTAAATTGACCGTTCGCGAGCATAGAAGTGACTTCTTTTTATTAAAGGCGACACGACCCTGCGCTATCCTCTGCTTTATATCCCTACTACTCCTTCCATCCTCACTTATCTGACTTCCTAGGTATCTAAAATCAACCACTTCTTCTAATTTTTCGTCTCCTATCTTTATATTCGCGCTTTCCCTACTTTTTCTTCCCTTGCATACCAGTATTTTAGTTTTAGTTTTATTTATTTTCATACAGTACTGATCTGTCAGTACCGCTTCCATTTTATTTAAAGCTGTCTCTAGTTCCTCCTTGCTAGATGCTAATACTGCTATATCATCTGCAAATCTAAGCATACTAATATTTTGCCCTTGCACATCTATCCCTACAGTTGTACTGTCTTTAATGATGTTGATGGCGTCTGGGATGTATTCCATATTAAGATGGGTTACATAAAGAAAGGGTTTAGAATTATTTATTAAGATTCTATTCTTCTATTTAAGTCATACTAGTTTGTTGTAATGTTTATAACGTTTCATCTGTACACATTTGTTAATATGGACACTAACCAGCCTCCTACTTTCTAAAATGTCTGGCTTGACCACAAAAATTATTCATAGAATACATCAAAACCGAAAACTTATGAATATGAATTACAAATGCTTCAGCTGTTAATATTTTGCAATAACGGGGACCTACTTCGGTTCATTAATAAAAACAAAGATACTTTCTAACGACTGCAAATTTATGCAACAGCCGTCTGCAAAATTAAATAGATGCGCGAATATGAGGGTCACTAGATCGACCGATTTACATTTTCTAATTATGACCAATTTTTTATTCATAAGGTGATGCAACTCCCGGAAGATGTAGGTAACTTACATAAAAATATATATACTAATCGAATATATTATGAAAATTTGAGTACCTTTAAAGTATAAATGAGTAGTAGATACTTCTAACAAATTTCCTTATTACAACAAGTAGATATCCATATATTTAAATGAACCTGGTTGAAGCATACGTAATCCTAAAATGTAGCACTGTACTACAGATGGCGTTTACAGCGCCATTTGTCGTATTTTCCATTATGTGCATTGTTTAAATGACAAAAGACTTTTCTATTGATATATTATATATGAAATCCTACACACGGTGCGGTAAACGCCATCTGTAGTACAATGCTGCATTTAATGGAATTCAATGTGTTCAACACGGTACATTTACATAGATGAATATCTAATTGCTACTGAGCGGCATGGCATAGAGGTTTAGACCATAGCTTAGCATTCGGGAGAACGCCGGTTCGATTCCGGGTCCGTCTGCCTTGGTCCAAGTCATTCTGTCGTTTGCTTGGATCACTTAGACAAATGCTGAGGCAGTAATATTCCAAAGATAGTCGTTCATTCTCTTCTGTCTTCATTTCGTTCGTTTCATCTTTTTTACCCGAACCACCACCCACCCATTCCCACGATTCCTGAAAAGAGACTGAAGAGGGTCTTCCGCTCTACCTTCGGGCGCAGTCCAGCTTTACTGGCTAGTTGAAATAATACACCCACAACTTTTTTTTTCTAATTGCTGAACAGAATTCACGACGTAATTCACCATACGTGATAGGTACGTTATCAAAATCGATCAAAGAAATTTATAATGGTCAGTATTCTGTCGAAACTGGCAGACGCGGATCACAATTTAGATAGATCTTAATGGACTTCTTCAGAGCACTGTCCTCTGTCAAAGCTTTTTGCGACGTACTGATGAGACTCATAGAGACATAGTACTTACCACCATCAACTTTTTTGTCTAATACACCATGTCTGAACAGTACTCCGGAAAAATTAAAGGAAAAGAAGGTATGACAAAAAATTACAATGAGCCATCCCAAACCACTGAGTGACGCTAATGAAAGCCCCAATTGCTCCAGCAATTCCTATTGCATCGTTTATATGCGACCCCCATGTTCGCATATTCTGCATCTGAATACATTTCATTTTGCTTGATATTTCCACATTCAAATAATTTTTGTATTTTGTGGTAATACATTGCCAATCGAACGCTAACGAGTGCAGATTGTTACTAACCATTACGTACAATTGTCTTGTCTACGTATCAGCTATTTGCGAAGGTCACGAATAGGTATGTGTGTTTCGCCGAATGTCGATAGGATAATGCGGTGACTGTTCACAATCGTTGACGGATAGTTGTCAGGGGTACTTCTTGTGCATACTTTTTACATCCCCTACAGTGTCTCCAGATATTACCCTTCCGGAATACTGATCAGACATAGCGTGTATGTTAAAGCGAAATCCCTTCTAAAAATACGAGGAGTAAAATAAAATAAATTTATCATAAGATATATTTTTTTGTTAGGTGTCAATTTGGGGGTTGGCATAAAAAACCACCCGCAAAAAATATACTTCTCATTTCTTACTGTTTCTAATATTGCAAAAATTCTAAAAAAAACATATTATAATTAGTTTATTGATAGTCAGGTACAGTTTCAATTTCATGAAGATATCTTCAATAGGTACTGAGAAAAAAAAAATTGCGTTCAGGGTTGTTATCACCTGAACAGTGTAGAAGAACGAAAGAATAAGAACGTTGCACTTACACGTTCGTCTCGATACTGGTGGATAGAACCCCTCGTACCCAGCGTTGCTAGGTTCAGTAGATAGAATTATCGCACCATTTAGGAAAATTTATCGTATTAACATCAAAAATATCGTATGTTATTGCGCATGCGTATCGGAGTAATAGTCTAGTGGTGGGAGTATGAATTTGTAAAGAGAGTCTGTGTACCCCAGTGGTTTTCTCAGTTCTATTATAGCATCAATAGATGACACTATAAAAACTTTCCTGACAGGCTAATAACTTCAAATAGAAAAATGAATTTCGGACTGGATTTTAAACATTTTGGAAGAAAGTTCTTTTTTTAGAGTCCATAAACAATTAAATTTTATTGAATGTATACAAATAAACAACTTT
>NW_020439309.1:174490-180320 GCF_000699045.2 Agrilus planipennis
TGTGTATACTATATTGGTAATAATAATCAACGTATTAATTCTGTTTTATTATTATATCGTCATCACTATCATCACCATTATCCTTATTATTATTTTTATAAAGATTATTCGAATTAAAACGAGATAACATTTCATCAGTGATCTCAAATTTATTGCATCCCCTATTCATTTCAACACACTAACTTGTAAGTAAATGCCCGTTAACCGTCGCCAGTTTAGCAAGGAGAAGCTCTTCGGATCTACCTGAGAAGCTTTCGAGAATCGAAAGAGCCGAGTTTGCCCGGCTCTGTTGTAAATTAGAGAGAATTTGTATTTTTATGGAGTGAAAATACCCAGAGACTGTTCAAATGACCATTTGTTCTATTAACGAAAGATTTTAAGAAGGTAGAAAAACACGGCAACAGGTTGGCAGAAACAAATATCGTAGTCCCACTACATATTACTATTTGAAAATATTTTTTTATCCCATAAGCACGAATTATCGTACGTTTAGTAGAAATTTGAATTGCGATATCGTAGGTCGTATTTGAAGCAAAATTATCGTATGTCCCCATAATTATCGTACCGGTTGGCAACGCTGCTCGTACCCCTCGACTACCTGTCATAGAAAGCAGTGGAGTGCACAAGATGAAGTTTAATGCAACCTTGATTCGCAGATTCATACAAGTTAGAATATTTTTATACAAAGTACATATAGGTAAAACCAACCACTAATTAAAAATCTATTTAGTTTTTATATATGGTATCCTATTTTGGGAATAAGGCTTAATCCGTTCATTAAAATATCAATTTATTATGTAGGAAATGAACACCTTTTTTTTATTTAAACGTTTAAACCGTTTTTATAATTTCGTATTTTAATTAGAGATCATCGTGTCCGTGTATCTCTTTTTAAACTAAAATAAATGATATGTATGCAACATCGACCTTGATATTTGTAAATAAATAAAGTATTCATTCAAAATAGTAGGATAAATTACTTGATTATAATAAATTTATGACCTAATTATAATTTCGAATGGAACTATGAAATTTGTGTCGTTTTTGCTCAATGAAACTTTTCCATGTAGTTGATTGTTCCGATGAGCCAATATTTCTAATCGGAAAATAAATGTTGTAAGCCACCCGTTGTTAATTATTTAATCTGCCACTAAATATGTTTTTAAAAAAAGGTGGTAAATGAGTGTGACACTTTTTGTGGAATATTACGGACTAATTGACCGCTCCGGACGGTGCCTGCATGCGAAATTCTGTAGGAGTACATATCTGAATAGTGGAAATTAGACCTTTCCCTTCTTCTTGAGGATGGCTGATGCTACAGGGAGTTCCATAAAATTTTGTTAACTAGCCCGAAAAACTTTTTCTTCCCTTGCATAACAATATTTATGTTTTACTTTTATTTATTAAAGTGAAACTTTTATTACATCGCCTCAAATTTTTTCGTCCATCTATCGCATGTCGCATTACAGCCGACCGCGGATTAGGGGTAAAACTGAAAGGCGCTCGGTAGAGCAGCCAAGGCCAATATGAAGGTGCCAATGTCTCGCATGATCTAACCGTCTAGCATTTATATTCTTACTCATTCGTGCAAGTGAATGACAATTAGTCAAAAGAATACACACTCGGCGTGAGCAAGACAGAAATAGTTGGAACAAGCTTGAACGAGCAGAGCTCTCGATGGGCGGTCTCGGAAGATCGGCTAGAACTGTACAGTACTAGACGAAAATGTTTAGCAATTTCTTAAAACAAAAATGTATATAAATTAACAATAGAAAACAAGGCAAAAGTTTTACAGGTATGTAGAGCGTTAAGCTAATTCACTTGCTATTATTTTGGGCTAATTATGCTTTTAAATAAAGCATGTTCTTAAATTTTAACGAGGCAGTTTAAATAATTTTGCAAATGGTACTGTACACTTTTGTCTAGTTCTCGCTCGACGATCGGTGGAGAAATGAGCTCCGCAGACAAATATGATTGAATTTGGAATTATGCTACGGCGCATCCCAATAAAGGGAGGGGGCATATCTCCAACTTCTTGAAACGAACAGTAGAAGTAGAAGCGTTTGAAATGTGGAGTTACCGGCGAATGATGAGAATACCGTGGATGGAAAGGTTAGAAATGACGAGATATTAGGAAGAATAGTAGAACAGAGGACTTTTTGGAAGTCAATAAGAAATAGGCGAGATATGTTGGTAGGACACCTTCTCAGGCATGAATATTAGAGGCAGAAACGAGAGTTAGGAGGGGTAGATGTAGACGTAGATTAAATTACTGTTCGCAAATAGTAAAGGATGTGGGTTGTTCCAGTTTTAGGGAAATGCAAAGATTAGCTCAGGATAGGAAAGAGTGGAGGTGCGTGTCCAACCAGTCTTAGGATTGACGACCTTATAATGATGATGACTTTTACGGATTTTATTGTAGATTAGACGCATGTAATAGAAATCTTAACTTCCTTGGTAAATTGCATTCCCCAAAAACAGGACAAGATGCAGTTGTGATTATACAACATGACGAGTTTTATAAAGACCTAAACATAATTTGATATAAATTTAAAAAAAAAAACATTTATTTTCTGTAAAATGATGCCCACATAACCTCAAATATGGTTGCGATTTGGCTAATTTTGATCGTCTTATTGCTTTAGTCCATAACTTTTTATATTCTTTATTATTTGGGAGAAATAGATTTTGTTTTTAACTGATCTGATGGTCTGTTGGATCTTGTTCGAAGAAGACCTATTAACCGCAAAAATCCTTTACCAAAGTAATATAACTAGTAACAATGTATTGATTATAAATTTGTGTTTTTGTATCTTAATAATTTTTCTACATACATTATACGAGGGCGGTTCAATAAGTACCCGTGTTTGAAGACAGAGGACGTTCCTGAGGGAAATTGGTGTTGTCATCGTGTGCTGCCATCTATCAAACCACGCCAAAACGAATTTCAGACTGATTGATAGGTTAGTTTGGATTTGGCAGCCATTCGACTGAGACGTGTTTCGTTATTTTCGCTAAGATGGAAAAAGAGCAGTATCGTTCGGTAACTCGCTTTTTGTTTTTGGATGGGAAAAAATGCGAGGAGATGAAAACAAAGTTGGATACTGTTTATGGAGACATTTCGCCATCTACGACCACAGTTAGATATTGCTTCAACGAATTTAAACGTGGGCAAAGATCCGTTTTTGATAGGAGCGACCAGGAAGCCTGTCAAACGTTGTTACCAAGGAAATTATTTCACAGATTTTTTAGGAAAAGGAGAACGATCACTGGACAATACTACAGTGAGTTATTGGACTGTTTCGACAAAAAATTGAAGGAGACACGGACGCATTTGACGAAAAAGAAGGTCCGTTTTCAACACGATAACGCACCGGCACATTCATCAGGAGTTGTTGCCGCCAAAATGCATGAATTACGTTATGAATTGGCTGCCACACACCCTGATTTGACTCCCTGTTACTTCATCTTGTTCCCTACCATGAAGAAATAACTAGCGAGAAAAAAATTTAGCTCAAACGAGGAAGTCATCGCCGAGACAGGGGGGATTTTGGAGTGTTCGACAAATCTTATTTTTTGGAGGGGTAAAAAAAATGGCAGGGTCGTTGGGAGAAGTGTATCTTTCTAAAAGGGGACTATGTTGAAAAATAAAAAAAAACTAATAAAAGATGTCTTCATTTCTAACAGGGGTACTTATTGAACCGCCCTCGTATATACCATTTTTGCATTCGATACCTTGCGCCAAAGAAGAAAGTGTATTAAATAAACTCGTTTTTACCTACATCCTGGCATTGATTTTAACAGTATATTCTAAAAATAAAGCGAACAAATGGAAAATGTATAGAATTTATTACTTTGCCCGGTTGCATTAATATGGTTTGAATACTTTACTCAAGAATTACGAATAATTATTTATTTCTTACTATGAGTATGATATTATGATATACAAATGTATACAAAACAACTCATATCAGCTATCTTGCGTGCAGGACAAATTACTCAATTTGCTGCAATCATAAAACATAAATATATTTATAGTTATTCACACATTACGTCCATATTTAATTCAAACAAACGAATGACAATGCTTGCTTCTCTGCGCGATGGGAATGCTCATAAAATTTTTTGAATATCAGTAATTGATGATAAAGAGCTTCTGGGCTCCCACATGCAACCGCTGATCATTCATCGTGAAACACTGAAGATGCCATCTATTAAGCATGGCGAAACGTCTGCAATTAGAATTCGACCACGACCAAAAAGCCCAGAAGCTCGTCATCATCAATTAGACACCGGCCGTGAAAGCCTACGAACTACTGGAATATCAGTAAGTTAATAAGAATAATTAGCAAACACAATTATTACCAGTAGGTACGTGTAATAAAATCATTTCCTGTTTACAACGCGTGTTGGTAAAAATTAAGTGCGCGAGCAATTCTTTTTCATCCATTGGGAGACGCCAGCGTAGGCGTAAAAACAATGATTGTCAATTGTAATAATGCGAAATTTATTACTTGGCATTTTTTTAAAAATAAGAACGGTAAACAATTTGCAGTTTGAAACAAACTAACAACAAATGATAAATATTATCACAAAAGCTAATTACGCAGATACGTGTCGTATGCATAATCACAATAAATTGAGGCTAATATGCACTTTGCCATTTTAACACTTATTACTGCCAAGGTATTTTATATTAGATCAGTTATGAATTTTAATAACATGATATAAATTAAACAATACAAAAAAAAGACCATAAATATTTACAGAATGAACCCATTATTACATTTAATGCATGTATGTGAAACTGCATTCGATAGATATGCACATAAATACTTGTGCGGGTCAGTGCTGCCTCTACTGACCGCAATGTCCAATTTTCTTTAGCTATGTGCGAGCAACTTCTGTTGGCTTTTACACAGGTCAACACGAATTTGGTGCCTGAGTTCCATGTATCCGATTTTGATTTCTTTTTCCTAATTAATAAAAGAAATAATATTTTTTATCTAATAAAGGATTTTATTGTAGATTAGACGCATGTAATAGAAATCTTAACTTCCTTGGTAAATTGCATTCCCCAAAAACAGGACAAGATGCAGTTGTGATTATACAACATGACGAGTTTTATAAAGACCTAAACATAATTTGATATAAATTTAAAAAAAAAAACATTTATTTTCTGTAAAATGATGCCCACATAACCTCAAATATGGTTGCGATTTGGCTAATTTTGATCGTCTTATTGCTTTAGTCCATAACTTTTTATATTCTTTATTATTTGGGAGAAATAGATTTTGTTTTTAACTGATCTGATGGTCTGTTGGATCTTGTTCGAAGAAGACCTATTAACCGCAAAAATCCTTTACCAAAGTAATATAACTAGTAACAATGTATTGATTATAAATTTGTGTTTTTGTATCTTAATAATTTTTCTACATACATTATACGAGGGCGGTTCAATAAGTACCCGTGTTTGAAGACAGAGGACGTTCCTGAGGGAAATTGGTGTTGTCATCGTGTGCTGCCATCTATCAAACCACGCCAAAACGAACTTCAGACGGATTGATAGGTTAGTTTGGATTTGGCAGCCATTCGACTGAGACGTGTTTCGTTATTTTCGCTAAGATGGAAAAAGAGCAGTTAAGTTCGGTAACTCGCTTTTTGTTTTTGGATGGGAAGAAATGCGAGGAGATGAAAACAAAGTTGGATACTGTTTATGGAGACATTTCGCCATCTACGACCACAGTTAGATATTGCTTCAACGAATTTAAACGTGGGCAAAGATCCGTTTTTGATAGGAGCGACCAGGAAGCCTGGCAAACGTTGTTAC
>NW_020439309.1:180713-212638 GCF_000699045.2 Agrilus planipennis
GGCTTTTATAAATTCTCTATAAACATAGCAAAAAGAGGCCACGTCATTTTTATACATTTTGGGAGACATTTTAACGCTCAAAACGCACAAAACACATCGTGTCACTAAGCATTTTACAAAAATCGTATATTTTTATTTATATTTTTTATAACAATTTCTGGTTATTTTTCGATGTAAACAATCAGACAATTGTCATTAAATAACTTTCCAGTGGAATGAATACAAATAGAGTATGTTCTATTTATCGCCATTTTCTTCCGGTTTTCTTAATTTTTTAATTTTAATTCTTAGTTGACGGATTTTCAACGAGAAGGTTCACGGAGAAAACTAAATTTTAATGACAATGCAGAAATTTGCAGCAGAAATAGTAGAATTTATTAGATAACTTGTAATAATCTCAATTTTGACACGCGTTTCTTTAAAAATTATTTCAAGTTTCTTAATTATTACAATTAAATTCAATATCAACTAAAACACCTAGTGAATTTATTTCTGCTGGGATTTTTTTTACAAATTTGGGTCCAAATTGTAATTTTTATTATTTTGGCTTACGAAGCAACGGGTCAGTGGAATAAATTGTAAATATCGCTTTAATATTTAGGTAAATTTTCATTTTTCATTTTCTACGTGTTTTCTACTTAAACCGTTGAAACGACCCTTTATTTTTTTTTTATAAACATTAAGTCTGCAAGACAACAAAATCATACTAAAAAGTTATCGTTAGTTAAAACCTGATGTATCAACAAACCACAGAAATTGTAACAGTTCAGTCAGACTGATGTATTGTTGTTCACAAGAAAAGGTAACTATACCGAAATAACAAACACATTAGTATGTAATCAATAAATAATACAAATTAGGACAAACGACCTATCCCAATACAATCTCAATTAACAATTCTCATTAGGTAGGTTTTCTGTTATACTTTTTGAATTATTTTTTCTCTGGTAGAATTACCCAGCCGGATTCAAACCGGGTATTTTACCACTTGACACCAGAGATGTGATTTATTTGAAATACTCGTATTTAAAATGTAAATTTATACAAAATAAAAAATACCTATTTTTATCTTTAATTTAAATACTCTTTTGAGAAAAACATTTTGTATTTAATTTAAAATACTTTTCCAAAAGTATTTTCTATTTGTAAAATGTAAAATACGTTTTTCCTGTTAAAAGTTTTGCTAGTAATACCGATCAAACATTATACAAAATGATGAAAGTTGCTTACATTGGCTATTGAAGGTATTAGAATCTAAAGGGGACAAAAAGGCATTCCATGAATACCTTCTAATTCTTTAACTGAAGAGAGCCCAAACAATTCGAAACTGTTTGGAATGGGTAATCTAAAATATCATATCGATATTGTTTTCCGGGTTCAATGTCGTGGTCCATGGAATTTTGAAGTTCCAAGCTGATATCAGCACCTGCCGAATCACCAGTTATCTTACATTTAGCAAGGAACTACGAAATTCTATAAATTACGACAAAACAGCCCACAAAACAATATCGAATTGATATACGCCAGCTGTATAAAATTGAAAACTACAAGATATTGTGGTGTGCTAATAAATGCGTATAACTCAAAATTCTTTGAAAACAATTCGAAAAATTTCACTTATTAGATGAACCCAAAGCTAAAGAAACTATGGATTCCATTTCTTTCTCTTATTACAATGTGTAAAAGATCAGAAACAAAATGGGGTTGTAAATATTTTGATATAAAATGATTGATGGTGATTTTACAGTAATAAAATTTTGGTATCAGTGTCTTTTTCCGAATTAAAACGGTGACAAACGGAAATAAGGAAGCATATAGAAGAATTATTTGTTGCATAAATAAAGAAACTATAACATAAATATAGAAAAACCTTATCTCAATTACTTCAAACAGAAAAATATTAATAATACTTAATCTTCGCAGCTGGTGATATAGAGCAAACACGACTATTACTCTAGAAAAAAATAAAAAATTAACAAATGGCTGCAAGGTTTTCTTATGTAAAAAATTAATAGATGCTACAAAAAATATTTATTTGAAAAATATATATTTTGCATTTAGCATTAAAAATACAAAATTGAAATCTATTCTGTATTTTATATTTGAAATAACAAATCATAAAAATTTGCATTTTGTATTTAAATACTTTTAAAAAAACCATATTAAACATCTCTACTTGACACTGACATTCGGATGTACTGTCGAAATTTGTAGGGATAGTTTGAGCTTGCGATAAAAACGAGTAAATTCACTACCTTTGTTTCAATCCACATTAATAAGACTTCCCTTCTTCTATTTCTCTTTACTGACAGATTTACCGAATGAAATCTAATCGTACAGTTCTCATGTAGCACAGCGATGTTAGATATACCAATTTCTTGGTATATGTACTGGTTTTTGAAGATTTGTACCATGTACCAAGCCACTACTGTCTTGGTAGGCAAATATACCAAGTGCTGAATACTCACCAAATTAACTGACTCTGCCATCTAGTATGGTATCAAATAACTTTTAATTAAAAGTGAAAATTTCAAATCCGTTGAAAGATGTGCGCCGATGTTGATGCGATTACCATTCACATAATAAGTAAATTTATAGCAGTGATAGCTCAGTCAATAAGAATTGGAAAACTTCATAGACGATTAATTTAAAAAGAGCTTGAAGGGTATCATTTAGTTTATCATTGATTAATTATTTATTTAATGGCACTATATTGTATATTATATCCAAATTTNGGAAGTAAGAAAGGAAGAATCGCTTTCGATTTTTCAGGGCTTTTAGCGAAAAATAAAACGCATTTATGGAATAAGTAATTTGCAAAATAAAAACTTATTTACATACTGGTTTAACCTGTCTAATTTTGGATTGATGGTATCATTTTTTATGATACATAGCACATATTTTAACCGTGTGGCTTTCCTTCATTATTTTCTTATCTCTTTACCACTCTTAGACCAAATATAGGCAAATCAACACGTCACCCCCTTAAAAGTTGTTTAACTTTTGAATATAAATATGCCAATTTTTATACATTTCTAGGCATGTAAATATTTATATAGTCATTCTTAAACAATATCCAAAGGTAAAACTAACGAAAAATACATAAAAATATTGAGAAATATTAATTTATTTGAATTATACTTAGTGTATGAAAATTGTCAAAATAATCAACTTTCAACCCATAACTTTTTATAGGGGTGAGATCGCCGCAATTTTTTTATAGGGTTTTACTCAGATGACCACCCTCTTTCGATCCCCCTTACCCTCTTTCGATCCCCCCTACCCCCACCCCCATCTAAACCCCATAACTTTTTATGGGGGTGAGACCGCCACGAACTTTTTATGGTACAGTGGTGGGGGAGACCTCCTCTTCCGGTCCCACCCACCCCCACCCCCACAGGGGAATTGACTGGACGTTATTGGACAAATTCACGCTTTTACTCTATGCTCCCCGCTTTATTATTGCACCCACCCGTTCAGGTAGTATCCTCACCTCTATCGTCGCTAATCTCACTACTAACTTCGCTGCTTAAACATAATCACAGACTTCAGTTAATTAATTCAAGAACACATAATCTCCTTAAATTGCTTTTTCAAATTCAAAAGTATAGTAGTGGAACGTACAATGGGTTAGTTAAGTGAATCACCTTGTATATTTATTTAAAATTTTATGTTGCAACGTATAAATAGCCATTTATTTGATAGTTCATCCTAATTAATTACAACAGAGACCTTCTTATTAATGTGGAACATGCATATTTTTTAATTAATTCATGTATTTAATTAAAACTTTCTTGTACCTACCAATGTTGTTTAAGAAAATATTCATAACGAAAGTTCTTAACAAACATTTCCAAGAAATTTTTAAGTAGTTTATGCGTGAAATATTCAAACGTATAGACAGATGCTCTGTTTTTCCATTAGAGAAAACCATTCAATTCATTCAATCATTTATCTCTCGACTGCCAATTCTGTAAACAGCTTATCCTCGACGCATTTCGCTTATTTGTTTGTACTCTTCCTGTTTTGTAGGTCACCGATAAAATTATACCAGTTATATCTCGTTCTTGCTGATGTCCTTATTTTCATATATAACGATTGTATCATAAAAAGTACTACATTACATACTACTGAATTAAGTTCTCCACATCAAATAAAAAATTGTAGTTATAGATAAAACTAACACTTGCATGAAAATTGAATTGTTAAAAAATATTGGAATGTGAATAAAATAAGATAAACTTTGTTTTGTTGTAAATGATCTGTTAACAAACTGAAAAAACATATTGTCAAAACTAAAAATATCAATTATTCGTAACTAATAAATAGTGTAAAAACATCTCGTAAGGCTTTCTGCGATAATTTGTTGATGAGGAGATCTGAATGCAATAGAAAGTAAAAAAAATGAAATAATTAAATGTAACATCATAGATGTAAATAGTAATGAAAACTTCTAATTATATAGTGTATTTAAAAAATTAAAGCCAGTAAAGCGTAATGGTCACACCTCCAAATTTTTTGAAAATTTAGTATGCTATAGAGTTGGTCATGCTTAACAAAGATATATACTGTATGAGTCACTAAACCGAAATCGGTCATTCATACGCGTATACTTTAAAATAGAGAAAAGTTTTTCAAATAAATGTTGTATAGAGTTGTGTCTAATATCGTAAAAATATTTTCAAATATGGCGGACTTCCGGTTATACCGGAAATGTACAATAACTTCGTTATTCTAAATAGAACCCCCTACTTTTTTATTGCATTTTTAATTCCTCATAAAAAACAATGTCAGTTTATTAAAATATATTGGACCTGGGTCGCACCGTTCTGTAGTTATTTCACCTTTGTTGAAAAATTTGACGTTTGCAGTGTTTGCCGCCATTTTAAATATCTCAGACACGAAAGGACCTAGAGATTTGCGGTTTTCATATTCCTTTTCTGGAAGAAATTGTCTATTATGTGTAGGTATTAGATGGACACGTACATTATAAATAATATGATATTTATCGGTGCCAATATTCACACATTCAAACAGGTATAATTTTTTTTTAAATGCAATGCCATACTTTTTCTGGTGTAGTATAATGCAAAATTAAATTTCCTTTCGATTGATATAGAGGTGTGAGTATCTGTAAGCAGTGGTTTTTGTAAAATTTGCATTTTTTTTTAAATTTTCAACAATATCGTCTTATCTAGTTAACCGTTTTAAGAAGTTTGGCGAATTTGTTTTGTTTTAGATTTTCAGTTGAGGTAATAATTGTTGAGTAAGGATGTAGAAGTAAATGCTAAAATTTTAAAATATGGCAAATATATCGATTTGTTGACATTTATTTTGATTTAAAAATTTAAATAAAAACATCTTAGTATGCTACGAGAATTTACGTGTCGAATTATGTCTGTATCGACTCAAGTATTTCAACATATTTCCTACCATCATGCTTTATTACAGTACATACATATATTTGTGAATAATTATTTTGAAGAATGAAGCATACAAAAAACAAAAACAATTATGTGGTTTTATGAAACCAAGCGCAAGGGAAACTTTTCGGATTGTAGGCATTTAACTGTAAAATTTCAGAAAATTATTCGATTTAAGGTATTTAAATTAAAATCGCGCTCTTAATCTTATCCTAATGATTGGAAAATGGCAATGATAATGGGAAATCAATAGTAGGCCAGATATTCAATTATAAATATTTTAATATCAATCTGCGTATGAGAGTACGGAATACATAATAAATCATGCAGATGCTAGACGCATGTTAATAACTGAGAACAATATTTATTCTATCAATAATTTCATCTTCGCTTTGAGTTGCACAGTCTATAAATATAATTGTCATGCACTTGCACGAATGAGTGAGAATATAAATGCTACACGGTTAGCTCATGCAAGCCGTTAGCGCCGCCATATTGATCTTGGCTGCTCTGCCAAGCGCCTTTCAGTTTTACCTCTAGGTACTCCGTCATTGACTGTAATACGACATGCAATAGATGGACGAAAAAATTTGAGGCGTTGTAATAAAAGTTTCACTTTAAAAGTAGGACTGATCACTGACAAATATCTTGAAAATGCATTAAGAATTGCAACCTCGTCTATTGAACTTGATATTGATTTGCTTGTTCAACAAAAGCAAATTCATCCATTTCATTATTTTGAATTTTTTACATCTTTATGAAATCCAAACTAAATTAAAGGAAACCTTTACAAACTTAAAATAAATACGTACCAATACATGTATAATTAAAATAAAAAAAATTATAATATGAAAGAGTTAATTGTGTGACCCAGTAATTTTTTTTGCAATGTGGCCTTCAAACGATCATAGTTCAGACACCCATGTTGCAAATACTGTGTAGCACCCGTCAAATAATTACGAGGTAGATGTTGCGCCCTCATGTATTATGTGATATTACGGAATTTGGGTGGAAGAAAACGACTTTATAGAACATTACGAAAGGTTTTTTTTTTTTGGAAGAGAAGGGGTGTAGCCGAAAAGGGTGAAGGTGAAATATCGAATTTACAAAAGAAATACACTCAACCTAACCAAACCATAACCTTAGCTACTCTAACTTAACATAGTAAAAAGTCTTTTGAAATTATTTTTGGATTCACAGAAGACATTGTGTGTAAAATAGTCAAAATTCCATTTAGAAAAAATGTAACACAAAATGATGCATGCCCACAAGACGTTTATGGGCGCCACAGTGCAACTTCGGGTGCGCATCATTTAAACATTATTTTTTAATAGTTTTATGAAACTTGGTTTAGAAATACTTACCACTTAAATGATTTTTAGTGAATTCCTGAAATTTTTAAATGAAAATAAACTGCGAGAGTAGTTGTTTAATTGTAAGAAATATTTTACTGAACACAACTTTCGCAAACGTTTCGAGATAATTAATTAACATAGGTGCATTATTTACATAGACCAAGACGCCTCCATAACTTTAATGTAGTGTTATTATGCACATATATTTATGAACATTCATATTCATGTATTTCCTGTTGTCGTACTAGTTATTTACAGGAATAAAACGGGAAAAAATATTAACTAAAAGCAACGATACAAACACAAATAGAAAAACAAGTTCGCCTTCTAATTAAGCGGGAGACACAAGAAATAAATAGAAATGATATTTATAATTTATACCTATTTATAATTTATACCTGCTTTATGGTATTTAAGTTAATAAACTAATTAAAGGATTGTAGAAGTTGTTGGTCAGTAAAATCTGCCTGACGTGAACAGCAAGTATATTTCGAATTTATTAATTCTCGTCAGCACGCCATAAGTACATAGTATCGATAAATTGCCAACAAAAAGAATCTAATATTGCCATTCACTGATATTACAGCTAAGTGTAAAACTCCCTAACTCGACAGTCCTAACTATCCTGTTAATGAGTAGTAATAAGTTCAAAATTGCAATTCATGGCTGACAGATTCGATAAATTATTTAATGATCCAGAACTTAATGTTATTTATTAAGAAATACTTTCCATTATTCCTAAAAAAGTATCGATCTATAACAATTATCATAGACATATATTAATGGACGTGCCTTAGCCATCGTAGTAATAATTTCTTGGCTCGAAAAGTGAAGGGGATGGCGTATTGTTTCGGACTAGTGCTACCTCGTTCATGACACGCTTACGCACTATCGTGAGAGAGATGGATATTGTCCGAAACTTCATTCCATCTCTTTCTTTTGTTTTACCACAATTCTGACCGCTAAGGCATGTTCATTAGTAAACTTCGATGACAATTTTGTTATTACAGCCAGCCCATCATACGTGACGAAGCGTCAAGCGTGGCCTATAGCCTATAGTGAGCTGCCAAGATTGCGTTAGTATAACCATAGTAATAATTATACATCGTTTAGTTTCTTTAGCGATGTGACCTTCAGTTTGACCGGCGCAAAGTAGAAAAGAACAGCACTAGGCCAGAAAAGAAAGGAGACAACTCTCGGCCAAACTCTTAACCGGTGAGGATCGTATAATCCGTACAGTACTGCACGGAAAAATTGACCATTTTATCCACTACAATTTCTTTGCTCAAATGTGCTGTTATTGGTACCAATTACTACTGAAAATATCAACGAGATGTTTGTTTATATTTGAAGACATATTAAAGGTTTTAACGCTTGTTTTCGACTCTCACTACAATTCATGATTGAACAAAACTATTGGCAGGTACTGTATGAGAAAGTATGTTTAATGAACAAGAGTAAGTAAATGAAGTATAGTACAGAGTACGTTAAGTTAATAGGAAAAGTGTTAAAAAAAAAGAAACAATAAAGGGGCCTCATTTGTAGTGGTTTTTATTACATGCATACTTGATAGCCAACTGTGTCGATCAATCAAAAGCACCTTTAATAAAAACAGAGAGGGAGAGGACTTGCCTACTCTATTTTATTATCTCTACGAATATATCAAAGAAGACCATTATTCTGGACTGGATTTTTTCTAGAACAAATCCACCATCTATAAAATAGCTGTTACGAGGTGATCGAATAATATTGTTCTTTGAAGAACAATTATAAAAATAAATTAATCAAAAAAACAGGACGAATGTATAATTAGACGACAATAGGTTTGGATAAATAATAGTCCGGTTCATAATTGAGTAACAGCATATGTTCTAGTATGAATTTGGTTTTCAACTTCGACAGTACCATGGCAGATCACAATCTGAGAATCGGTTCTTTATCGACAAGGTCAAGGTAATCTATTTTAGTTTTCATCCAATGACGAAAAACTAATTGATAACGTAATAATTTCCCACATTTAACCTTGACTGCCATAATAAACTTAAACTTCTTTAATAAATTGCATACCTATAACTAACATAATCGTATGTAGGATGTACATTAACATATGTATACAACTCACTTTTTAAGCTGAGGAAAAAAAAAAGGGCATACAATTTTGTTTTTAATTTTCTCCCTTTTATATTTTCTTGACTATACAGTATATCCCTGTATTGATACATCATAAATTTGAACAGCAGAGCCAATTACCTTACCCAAAGTTAGGTAGCTTTTTGATTCTTAGTTAGTGTGCTATACAAGCAGTGTTAGCCACTACGGTATAATTATAGCATACATACAGACATACTATAATTACACTCAGTTTTACTATTTACTGATATGCCTTTGCTATAATCCTTAAATCTATTATAATTTTTATAAACCATATTTTTAGACAAAAAAAAACCAATTTTTTTCTAATAAATTTCAAAATGTTTTTTATTTTGCGCCGAAATCATAACTGTTGATATGGAAGGATATATTTCAGTATAACCTTTCTAGCGTACAACACATCAATCACTTCGATTGATGCGTGTGAAGTATATACTTGAAATTCTCTGTTTATATTATTTGTGTACCGGTAAAAAGTCAAATGTATTATTAGTACATTTGATACTTAAATGGAAAATACATATACCAAGTTACCAAATTTACACAAGATATTTAAAACGCGAGTTGTACACGCGCCTTAATCTGAACCAATCACGAGTCAGTAATCATATTTTCAATAACCTGTTTACTTTAAATTGTATTCTCAATTCAACAATTTCGTAATATAAGATTTATAAGCGTCTAACCATTTTTTATTACGACAAAATTAAAATTGACGATTTTTTATTCTAATTAGATAGAACTTCTTTCTAGCTTTAAATAAAATGGAAGCAGTACTGACAGATCAGTACTGTATGAAAATAAATAAAAGTAAAACTAAAATACTGATATGCAAGGCAAGAAAAAGTAGAGAAAGAGCGAATGTAAAGATAGGAGACGAAAAATTAGAAGAAGTGGCTGATTTTAGATATCTAGGAAGTCAGATAAGTGAGGATGGAAGGAGTAGTAGGGATATAAAGCAGAGGATAGCGCAGGGTCGTGTCGCCTTTAATAAAAAGAAGTCTCTCGCGAACGGTTAATTTAGAAATTCGAAAAGAAAAGGTTAGAAGCGTTCGAAATGTGGTGTTATAGGCGGATGATGAGGACATCGTGGGTAAAAAAGGTTAGAAATGAAGAGGTATTGGAAATAATAGGAGAACAGAGGACTCTATGGAAGTCAATAAAAAATAGGCGAGATAGGTTGGTAGGACACCTTCTCAGGCATGAAGGTCTAGTCAGAGACATATTAGAGGCAGAAGCAGGAGTTAGGAGGGGTAGAGGTAGACCTAGATTAGATTACTCTTCGCAAATAGTTAAGGATGTGGGCTGTTCTAGTTTTAAAGAAATGCGAAGTTTAGCTCAGGATAGGAAAGAGTGGAGGTACGTGTTCAACCAGTCTTAGGACTGATAACCTTATGATGATGAGAACTTCTTTCACGTGTACTGAGTTTTACGTGTACTGAGTTGCACGTGTTGTTTTTTTTACTGAATACTATCGAATGTACTTTAGCAAATGCCGTTGCAAGTGTATGGACGTAAGGATCCTCCTCACATTGCACAGCCGGTGCATGAGTTTCAAGACGGGCAGTTTCTTGGACGATGAATTAGAATATGGAGCGGCGAATGTATCAAACGCCAGTGCACAACACTAATGATTTGTATGACCATGTAATGATCTCTGCAAATGAAATACGTCAAATGCCGGACAAAAATAATTTTGGTAGACGTATTGAAGTCTGTTTTCTAGCACGAACAATTTTGAAGTGCTCCGATGTATGTTTCTTTGCTGGTGTAAAAAAGGTAACGCACTTTGACAATACCTCAAAGGAAATTTGTCTTACAATATAAATTTGCAATTACCTATTCAAATGATATGGACGTTGGTGTAGTAATTGATATTTACTTTAACCGATCGACAACTGGCATTGCTTACATTAGCCTCTCAGTCGATATCTCAACTTACTGCACAGGTACAGACCTCCGCTGCCAATTCATGCCCAGGACTAGCGTTGCCAAGCGTCCGGATGAAGCCGGACATATGCTTTTTGATTGCGTGTCTGGCCAAAATAAACGGTGTCCGGCTTTTGTTAGGCTTTTTACATTTCGCAAACGAGCAAGTGCCCAGCGTGGCCGAATGCAGGCGAGTCGATTTAAAACATTCGATATATAAAGATTTTTACAACTGCATTTTGAAAGAAACTGAGCTTTTAAAGCATGTTTCTGTATTATGGTATATAAACCGAAATTCAGTGACTTTTCGTCAGTTTGATACGTAATTGGCTCTAATCAGTTTAACCAAACTGTTAACGTTGATCAGAGTCCAGGAAACCGGGGGTAAGTCTCTCAATATCTAAGATAGAAATGTATATTATTTACGTTAAAAAGTGGATCCTTAAATATGATATTTTTATATACCATTAAACATGCGATGTATTTTAACCCGAGCAACGCCGGGTTTCGCTGCTAGTACTAGATATACGAGGGTGGATTGATAAGTTTCCGGCCTGACCAAGAAAAACAAGGTTTTTAAAATTTTTTTTTTTTATTTCTCAACATAATCTCCTCCAAGGCTGATACATTTCTCATAGCAGTGTTCCAGTCTATTAATGCCATCTCTATAGACTGATTCGTCAAGCTCCTCAAAATAACCATTTACAGCTTCGATTACNTTGCCAGCCTGTACGATAATTATGGGGACATACGATAATTTTGCTTCAAATACGATGTACGATATCGTAATTCAAATTTCTATTAAACGTACGATAATTCGTGTTTATGGGATAAAAAAATATTTTCAAATAGTAATATGTAGTGGGACTACGGTATTTGTTTCTGCCAACCTGTTGCCTTGTTTTTCTACCTTCTTAAAATCTTTTGATAGAACAAATGGTCATTTGAACAGTCTCTGGGTATTTTCACTACATAAAAATACAAATTCTCTCTAATTTACAACAGAGCTTGGCAAACTCGACTCTTTTGATTCTCGAAAGCTTCTCAGCTAGATCCTTGCTAAACTGGCGACGGTAAACGGACTTTTACTTACAAGTCAGTGTATTGAAATGAATAGGGGATGCAATAAATTTGAGATCACTGATCACTGATGAAATGTTATCTCGTTTTAATTCGAATAATCTTTATACAAATAACAATAAGAATAATGGTGATAATCGTGATGACGATATAATAATAAAACAGAATTAATACGTTGATTATTGTTATTGTATTAGATTTTATTGTAAAAAAAAAATATTTTTATGTATGTTGAATAGTTGATTTTAACAACTTAAGTACAATTTTATAATCTTAAAATATATACACTATATACATAAATATATAAATATATGTTGAAAAGTTGTTTATTTGTATATATTCAATAAAATTTAATTGTTTATGGACTCTGACAAAAGAACTTTCTTCCAAAATGTTTAATATCCAGTCCGAAATTCATTTTTCTATTTGAAGTTATTAGCCTGTCAGGAAAGTTTTTATAGTGTCATCTATTGATGCTATAATAGAACTGAGACAACCACTGGGGTACACAGACTCTCTTTTCAAATTCATACTCCCACCACTAGACTATTACTCCGATACGCATGCGCAATAACGTACGAAATTTTTTATGTTAATACGATAATTTTTCCTAAATGGAGCGATAATTCTATCTACTGAACCTGGCAACGCTGAATCCGACACTACCCAGTCGTACGGACGGCTGAGTGGGTGTCTTTTGAAGATATACGTATATTTCTGCGAAACCCAAATGGGTACCGTTACCACCCCCTTGGAGGGAAAATAGTAATAGAAACGAGGCAATTTTAAATATTGAATATAGCATTGCATTTCTTATGAAAGTATATTTCTTTACATGTAAATCGCGTTGATAGCGCAAACAAGCAATATAATATTATAGTTTATCGCTCATTTTTCTTCGATGAGGCATAATGAACATGCCCTCCAAATGAGAAGAGTCGCTCCACAGAGGAAGAACTTGGCAAACAGGTGTTGTATTTGAAAAATATTTTTTTTTATTGTACGATAAGCATTTAAGCTCTTTATGTTGGTATCTTTATTATTTAAGTATTGCAATGTTTCTAAGACGGCAGTGTTGCCAGTAGTTCCTGTGTTTTCTGTCAATTTGGCCCCACACTAAAGATTCAATGCCTCGTTCAGTTTTATCTACGACGACATTGACATTTAAAATTAATGTCACCGAAGATGTCTGTCATCATAGAATCAGTTATTTATTACTAAAAGTATTTTAGGAAACGTAGTATCTACAAAATACTAAGATACCAAACAAAAGATGTCGAATTCATTGAATTCGTGTAATTTGGCCGTTTTGGGATACAGCGGTTTATTACCCTAGCCTTTAGTCGGCTTGGGTTGTAATTACCATAAGTAACTATAGTATAGTCGAAATAAGAAGGCAAAGTCCCCAATAAATAATGCACACTAAAGGCATATCGTTTTTCTCGTTCTTACAAACGGAAGATATCCTGTCTTTACTCTCTAAACACGCCTCCTCCACAGCTGCGTCGAGACCTGCACCTACGTTTCATAAGAATCAATCGAATAAAATGAGACGATCGACAACATGCTTGTCTTGTCATTTGTACCTACATAAAATGGGCAAATTTACAGGGTCGGCTTAATTTAGTTGGTGTATTTGTGCGAATAGTCATCTCTCTACATATATCGTTTAAGTTATTTTTTCGTTGTAACTATTGTTGTCGTTGTTTTTGTTGGTGTTATTGTTGTTGTTGTTGTTGTTTTTATTGTTATTTTTGTTGTTAACTTTCAACGAAATGGTCCGAGAAGTTTTAAATTCTCAGAGTAGAAAACTTGTTTGGAATGTTATTAATTATTTTCAAAGAAAGAAAGAAACAAGTAGAGAAAACATCTCCGTTATAAACATAGCGGCGGAGGTTTTGAACATTAGTTGCAGAACCGTATCCCGGATACGAAAAGAAGGTGGAACTTTTAATATTTTTATGAAATTAAAGATAAACAATAACGCATTCATTTCTCATCAATGCTGATTATTTTTGAAGTCGATTGCCCTCCTATAATTTGAGATAAACTTAATATTTTTAGATGTGTGGGTATGTATGAATACAGACTCATTCAATCTGTTTGATATACAACCGAAATTATATAAATACTATTGCATTGAATTATCTTAAATCTTAGAATAACTTTTTCACTATACTGTAGCACGACTACTACCTTAAGCCGATCCTGTAGATTTGCTCATTTAATGTAGGTACAGACAACAAGACAAGCACGTTTTCAACCGTCTTATTCTATTCGATTGATTCTTGTGAAACGTATATGCAGGCCTCGACGCAGCTGTGGAGGAGGCGTGTCTAGAGAATAAAGACAGAGGATATCTTCCGTTTGTAAGAACGAGAAAAACGATATGCCTTTAGTGTGCATTATTTATTGGGGACTTTGCCTTTTTATTTCGACTATACTATATTTCAGTACTCGCCAACTCGCCTCTAGGCTGAAGAGGACCTTGATTGATCCTATAACGGCCTGAGGTAGAGGGGTTTTAGTCGGTAGGTCCGAGGACTTCTTCCTCGGGAATCCGACCAGCGTTGCCAGCCTGTACGATAATTATGGGGACATACGATAATTTTGCTTCAAATACGACGTACGATATCGTAATTCAAATTTCTATTAAACGTACGATAATTCGTGCTTATGGGATAAAAAAATATTTTCAAATAGTAATATGTAGTGGGACTACGATATTTGTTTCTGCCAACCTGTTGCCTTGTTTTTCTACCTTCTTAAAATCTTTTGTTGATAGAACAAATGGCCATTTGAACAGTCTCTGTGTATTTTCACTCCATAAAAATAAAAATTCTCTCTAATTTACAACAGAGTCGGGCAAACTCGGCTCTTTTGATTCTCGAAAGCTTCTCAGGTAGATTCTAAGAGCTTCTCCTTGGTAAATGAATAGGGGATGTAATAAATTTGAGATCACTGATGAAATGTTATCTCGTTTTAATTCGAATAATCTCTATAAAAATAATACTAAGAGTAATGGTGATGACAATATAATAATAAAACAGAATTAATACGTTGATTATTATTATTGTATTTACAATTTCATAATGTTAAAATATATACACTATATGCATAGATATATAAATATATGTAGGAAAGTCGTTTATTTGTATACATTCAATAAAATTTAATTGTTTATGGACTCTAAAAAAAGAACTTTCTTCCAAAATGTTTAATATCCAGTCCGAAATTCATTTTTCTATTTGAAGTTATTAGCCTGTCAGGAAAGTTTTTATAGTGTCATCTATTGATGCTATAATAGAACTGAGACAACCACTGGGGTACACAGACTCTCTTTTCAAATTCATACTCCCACCACTAGACTATTACTCCGATACGCATGCGCAATAACGTACGAAATTTTTTATGTTAATACGATAATTTTTCCTAAATGGAGCGATAATTCTATCTACTGAACCTGGCAACGCTGAATCCGACACTACCCAGTCGTACGGACGGCTGAGTGGGTGTCTTTTGAAGATATACGTATATTTCTGCGAAACCCAAATGGGTACCGTTACCACCCCCTTGGAGGGAAAATAGTAATAGAAACGAGGCAATTTTAAATATTGAATATAGCATTGCATTTAGAGCAGGCAAAACGATCAGTCAAGGTAAAAATTTTATCATCGAATCACATAACAATAAACATAAATAAATATTTTGATCATAAAATCCTTATTATTCATTTTAATTATTAACTAATTTTAGTGAAGTTGTTTCTATTAATAAACATTATAATATAGTTAATATATATAACAAAATATATATAAAAATACGTATTTTGTATTTGTATTTTAGATACTTGTATCTTACAGAAGTTACATCTCTGTTCAATAGGTATATCTATCAGACATACTTTTAAAAAAGTTGTTTAAAATAAAGAAACAAATCCTTTTTTGATTTCAAGTATCTAATGTGAAACATATGGTATGGGTTATTAATATGTCAAACCTAAAACGTCATTTTTTCATGGTCACTGCAAGAAATTGACGACGACAGACGGTCACGTGAGTGATGGTAGGTATGAGGGTTTCCATTTAAAAAGCAAAAAGAACTTGTGCATTAATCACGAATTTTAAATAATATATTTTAAAACATAACTTTTAACACTTCATTAGACATTCAAATTTTTTTTATCGTATCTATATCGTTATGCAAATATTATTCACCTTTATCTTAACGATAAGTGGATTTTTATAAAGACGGTGTCATATTCAGTCCTTCCTAACACAATTCTCAGATATATATATATGTATAAAAGTATAATTTACAACAAAACATTTCCATACGAATTCTGCTCATCATATCAGATTAAATCACTTCCAAGCCAACTATTCACATTTGCACATATTATTACGATACGTTATTAAATAATAAATATTTAGGACGGGTCAATAACTTCTAAATGATTTTGTCATACTATGCTGACGTAGTTTAAATGCCAATAAACATCTCTGATATGATTATGCAATCATACACCGGTATCAATAAAAACGGCAAATTTCATTTCAGAGCAAATAAAATCGATCAGAAAATATTTGACATCTTTAATTTCGGTATTTTCTTTTCAGATTAATATACCTTATTTATTAGGTGATACTGGTACTATTTGTACTTTGGTTTTTTATTTTTATTGTGATATAAACTGTGTACAGTCGTGACATAAAAATTATCCGGAGACCACTCAGAAGTTGCGTTTCTGAACCCCCCTTCTACTAGAATGTTTTAAAATAGAACTATAGGGTTGTTCGGAAAGTCATTTCGTTTTTTCCCGACAGAGGATTTAATTGTATTCTTTTGCACCCAACTTCACATTTAAGCCGTATAATTTTTATATGCTTTGAGAGCTCATATAGCAAGGCTTGTGTGTGAAAAATTCCAATTAATTCTACGCAGTAGTTTTTGGTTGGTGCCCTTTTAAATATGGAGAGCGATAAGCAGCATTTTCGACATATCTTACTGTTTTACTACAGAAAGGGTAAAAATGCTGTTCAAGCCAGAAAGAAATTGACTGATGTGTATGGAGAAGGTGTGTTGACAGTACGCCAGTGCCAGAACTGGTTCGCTAAATTTCGATCCGGCAATTTTGATGTCGAAGATGCACCACGTTCGGGAAGGCCGGTTGAAGCTGATAAAGACGCGATAAAGGCATTAGTTGATGTGAACCGGCGAATAACAACACGTGAGATCGGATTGAGGTTAAATTTATCAAATTCAACAGTTTATGACCACTTGAAAGGCCTGGGATTATCCTCGAAGCTCGATGTATGGGTTCCCCATGTTCTCACAGAGAGAAATCTGTGTCGCCGCATTGACGTCTGCGATTCGCTTCTCAAACGTCACGAAAATGATCCGTTTTTGAAGCGCATCATCACTGGGGACGAAAAATGGGTTGTATACAACAACGTCAAACGCAAGAGGTCATGGAGCAAAAAAGATGAACCGGCTCAAACCATTTCCAAAGCCGATATTCACCAAAAAAAGGTGATGCTGTCTGTTTGGTGGGATTTTAAAGGAATCGTTTTTTTTGAGCTTTTACCGGATAACACAACGATTAATTCGGAAGTCTACTGTCATCAGCTGGACAAACTGAATGATGCACTTCAACAGAAAAGGTCAGAACTAATCAACAGGAAAGGTGTAGTGTTTCACCAAGACAACGCGAGACCTCACACAAGTTTGGTCACTCGCCAAAAGCTTTTACAGCTTGAATGGGATACAATGCTACACCCACCATATTCTCCAGACCTGGCACCATCGGATTATTATTTGTTCCGGTCACTCCAAAATTTTTTAGACGGTAAAACCTTCACCTCAAATGAGGAGGTCAAAAACCTCCTCGATCAGTTTTTTGCCAGCAAAGACCAAAAATTTTATGAGCGTGGAATTATGCTACTACCAGAAAGATGGCAAAAGGTGTTGGACCAGAACGGTCAATATATAATTTGTTAAAGTATTTGTTTATTATACGAAAACTGTCTTTCATTTCCACAACAAAAAACGAAATGACTTTCCGAACAACTCGATAGTAGCGAAATAGGTTGATATTTTTAATAAGAAGGTTTCCTACATACTAACTAACGCCATTAAATTTACTTAAAACTAGAGAGCAACTAACAAGACATAGACGAGAGGCTGTTGAGTTCAACCTGATACAGAAAAGTTCTGAAAGAGCTAACAAAGAGACAGGTATTAGTGACAGAAAAACCTCATTTATGCTATCAGGAATTATTTGAATTCCTCACGTACATTTTGTCTGTGTGACAAATTGAATATTCACGAAATATTGTAAAACCAAATAATAAAAGAAAGGAATTTATGACCTAAACAGTTTAAGTAATGTTTGGAGAAATGTAATAAAGTTGAACTGAACAAAGAAACAAAGAAATTTGAAGTGTAATGAAATTAAATAACACTAAATTTAACTAAACGGAAAAGTTTTCGAATTAAAATAATTGTAAAAATACAGACAATTATTAGCACCAAACAAACTGTATGTTATGCATATGTTGTAGTTTGTATGTTATGCATATGTCGTAGTTACTCTAAACAATCTGGCATTTTCTAAGACAGTTAGACAACCAAAGGAAACATCGTAACGGTACTCGAACATGGAGATTAAGGGTATTTTAACGGTTTGAAGAATAAATTAATTGCTATATTATATTATTTATTAAAGTTGTTAATATTTGTTAAAATGTTAAAAAACGTACAGAAACAATTACGAGCAGAGTAGAGGAGATAATTATAGCAAATAACACATCACGTGAAACATAATTTGAGTAGAGAAAAGGAACTGTGTCAAAAGAGACATACAAAAAAGTAAGGTACACAGTCCTTGTTGCTTTAAAAGGAGCTTATGATACAGTAGACAGGAGAGTTAAATATGTTACGGGTAGGTGACTTTAGAAGAAGGAATGACAGAGAAATAGCTGGAGTAATAAAAATAAGAGGAAAGGAGGCAGGAATATTTTGAATAGAAAAAGAAATGAGACAAGGGTGTAAATACTTATTCAACATATATTTAAGTGATTTAGTGAAAAAGTTGAGCAAAGTAAGAGAGGATGGGATAGTAGTGAGAAGGAGGAAAATTTGGTTGTTGTCTTACGGGGATGATATTGCCTTGCTGTCTACAAATCATAGTGCACCGATAACGATGATGAGGGTTCTAGAAAAGTATTTAAAAGGGAAAGTTGGAGTTGAATGCTAATAGGACAAAGAATATGGAGAACAAACAGAATAGCTCAAAACCCCAACGCCAAAACACGACACTGTAGACGTTCAATCAAAACCAGATTTAAAGAACATCTAGCTCATGCTAGGTTTGGTAGAGAAGAAAAATCTAGTGTTGCCCAACATATTCTTACTGATGGACATAATATTAATATTAATAACCTTAAGTTAGTTAAAGAAGTTAGGAATAATCGTTTACTAAACAGTTTTGAAAGTTTATACATTTATAAAAATAAACAAATTGTTCTTAACAATGACAACGGNTAGTAATTTCAAAATTAATGACAAGTACGTTTCTATGTACATTATGTGTCCATTACATAAAGTAGTTTATACTAATGTTATTACATTTATAGTGTTACTGTTAAGTAGAGCAAACATTTTAATGTATCCTGAAGAGTTATATCGATTAGTTTTTCTATATAAATATTTATGTAGATACACAGTTGTTTCAATGAACTCCTTCACTGTAAAATTATAGAACTTGGAACACATAAAGTAATTAGCCTGATTCGGGTCTGAAGACCGTCGTCGGTTGGAGTTGCTTCCTAACGTTTCGCTAGAACGAACTTCTTCAGAGGATGTCACAACCAGCAGCATAAGAGATGTAAGGGCCTCTGACGAAGTTAGCCACTCGTGCTAGCGAAACTTTGAAACCCGAATATTGGTCGCGAAAACCTTTACCAATTAATAAGTTAAGTGTTTTTATCCATGTCTTTATACGTACTTACAAGGTCTGTTCAAAAAATAAGTGAGAGATGAGTACTAACACAACGCCACTAAAAAATCGAAAATCGAATATACGTAAGCTGCGGAAATTCAAAATTCGCGATAATTTTTTATCAGATCTCTTATACTGATTGTCAAGTACATTGATATTTTATGCGCAGCAACGTAAAATATTCTAAAAATTCAATTTAATTATCTAATTACAACTAATTTGAACGGATTCATTGTAACTAATAGAATACTTGATTATATGAAGAAATATATTTAAGTTAAGTATCGGCAATTGATGTAATCGATTTTGGTTTGCTACATTTATTATTCCACAAGATTATTTTCCGAGAATATTTACCTAATGAAAACATTTCATCAATTCTTAAAAACTTTCATGTTTGATTTTATTTTCTTTCAAACTTGAAGCTACGAAGTCCTGGGTACGGAAATATTTAAATACCACAAACGTCCTTAAGAACTGTTGATTCTTTCTTAATACTAGCAATAAGTCTGTTAATTAGTACCGGAAGTTGGTAACAACGACTGAAGGAAACCATCCACGTACAACAAACAGAGGAAACGATCAGATTTCCTTTTTAACTTCGCAATTGTTAGTTTTGAACAATTCTATTACTTAAATCTTGTTAATTTCTATTCTTAGTTGGTGAGATATTGAGGACCTTTTAGTAGTTACCTAGTAGGTAACTCGATCATTTTAAGCGACTGCTATGCTGCCCGTTCAATGTCATGAAAGCAAAAAATTATACTCTAAATAAAAAGTTAGTACACCGAAGGTCATCAGGTCTAGTAATGCCGCACATAATTTTGTATTTATACTTGTGGCTATATTCCTTTTATTTAATATTAATGTATTTGCACTGCCAGGTGAATCATAATTGCCGTTTATAGTAAACGTGCCCAAGGCGAGACGAAATAGGGCAAACAACCTCATCAAAGTACCGTCGGTGATGCCATGGGGCCCCCTTTTCATTTATTCTTAATTTGTATACCATACATTACACAGAATTTACCACTACAACTAACAATAACCCATTAAACCAGCCGAATTTGCAGTCTTGAAAAAAAAACGTGATTTAAGAAAATTTGTAGAAATATGTTCAGCCCTCTTTTCACACGTATATATAATAAAGTAATATAAGTTCAATAAATACAATTTAAAGTATGGGAGTCTTGAAAAAAAAACGTGATTTAAGAAAATTTGTAGAAATATGTTCAGCCCTCTTTTCACACGTATATATAATAAAATAATATAAGTTCAATAAATACAATTTAAAGTATTTGTGGTGTGTTACGCTTTGTTCAAAAGATTTTGAGATTAGTTTAGAACAGTTTTTAGAGAACCAGGGCATATTGTTAGGTAGACGTGGTTGAAAAAATATATTTCAATTGTTCATCAAATTATGCATTTTCGATTGTATAACATAACAAGAAAATATGCCGACAAAGAAATTTGTAATTTCCGGGTTTGGTAAACTTTCAGCTATATCAAAATAATGTATCAACAATGGAGATTTTTTTCAATTTCTCGCGCTATATGTCGCTATTACTAGGATCCAGGTTTATCTCGACAACAGGATAGTTTAAAGTAAATCTCGCAAGTGCAAAAGAGACATACTAATTAAATTTCCGAGTTTTATAAAATTTAATACTCATTACAAAGTGTACAGTGTCGGAACGTAAAGAAAATGGATACTATTTCTCCCAAATAATACGGGTCGCTATTGCTATGATCCTAAGGTTTATCTTGACAATCAACAGGATAGCATAATGTAAATCTTGTAACTGCAAAAGGGACAGACTAACTAAATTTCCGAGTTTTATAAAATTTAATAAAAATGACAAAGTGTACAGTGTCGGAACGTAAAGAAAATGGATACTATTTCTCCCAAATAATAGAAAATACAAGAAATTGTGGGCTGAAGCAAGAAGACGATCAAAATTAGCCAAATTGTAACCATAACCATTTTACGGAAAATAAATATCTTTTTTTTAAGTTTATATCAAATAAGTTTATGGAGTACTACTGTTTAGGTCTTTATAACACTCGTCGTGTGGTATAATCACAACTTCTTCTTGCTCTGATTCTGGGGAATGCAATTTACAAGATCTATTTTTCTATCACTACATGACGTGTGCATCTCCTTTTCAATTCTAACATAAGCCGGTCTTATTTTTATGTGCAATGCATTGCAAGTACTAAGTGGATTCCTCAATTAAAATAAATTACTTAAGCGGCTTATTAACCTCAAACGAAATTTAAGTGTAAACAGATCATACGTGTGACGCACTCTATTTTTACAATCTTCCCCATTCGAGCCTTGCACGGACGTGAATTGAAACGGAGTTATCTACACCTCATTGTTCTCAATTGAATAAAGTAAAACTATCCGTAGAAAATATTTCTACCAAATGTAATCTAATAGTAATTTTAAAATATCAAAAACGCAACAAAAAATGACACTAACAGGATAAATATTAAAATTCCAATAAACCTGAATTGTTATGAAGTACCAAGTTTCCTTAACGTAGGAAAAAGCGGTATTTTATTTTTACCGTAGGTATATGTGTATATCTATCTAACTGCCATACATCGCGCGTTAAAAAGGAAATGTTTTGGAGACGTAGAATAGATAAAGAAAAATGTGATGAGCGTTGTGAATAGAATTCCTTGGGAAGACATTCAAAGGTCCTTTGAGAGTCTGTATAAACGTTGCAAGCGACGCGTGTAAAGCGAAGGAATATACGTAGAAAAATATAACAATAAAAACATTACCTACTATACGTTGCTTTACTATTTTGAATGCACGATGAGCTTATAAAGAGAGCGTATAGAAAAGCCATTTTAGTAAATTCTAGGGAGTTTTGTTTAAAAAACATTAAAAGCATTGCAATACTGTACTACAAGGCAGGATGATTGTGAGAATGCGCTATAAAACTTATTCTATATTTTTTTGCTAATAATTTACTACTTTTACTACTTAGCCGGTTCCATTTGCATTACCCTAAGGATAATTGGGAGGTACAATCGGAGACAAGAGTACATAAAATTAGAAATTCGTGATTAATTAGGTTTTGCAGCATATCATGAGGTAAATAAATACTATCTATACAAAAANTCTTCATAAAGAATATGGAATTTAGAGAGGTAAGAGGTAGAAAGGGAAGAAAAAAAAGGAGTTAAGTTGGAAAGGCGAAATAATAGAAAAGGTGAAAAAGTAAACATTGAGAAGTATATATAAAATACGGTAAAGAAGATAGGAGGAAAGAATTGTTTGATACAATGGTTGAAAGTACAGATTTTTATGGGGCGGAAGTAAGGGGTTGGAAAAATCAAAAACAAGTGGAAAGCTTATATAAAAAAATATTATACATAGTGGGTTTTTAATTTAAATAGATGTACAGCAGATTATTTGGTTAGGAGAGAGTTAAAAAGTGGAAATATGGTGAAGGAAACAGGGGAAAAGAGTAGTTAAATATGAAAAAGTCAATTGAGGGAGATATAAGGAAGGACGAACAGAGAAAAAAAATCTTAAAAATTAGTATACAAAATACATAAGATAAAGAGAAAGTTTTAAGAGAGTAAGTAGGAGCAATTAAATGAATAGATGATGATGTAAATGCGTACAGGAAAAAAATGGAATGTGATAAAATAACAAGGGAGGATGGTCTGAAAAAAATTAAAAAGTTGCAACATGTGGAATGCATGAAAGCTTTGTTATGGGAGTATTGACGGGATGATAGTGGGAAAGAGTGAAACAATTGCAAAAAAAAAATTGAACGTAATAGTATGGTATAGGGTAGGAAGTGAAAGTCGAGTGTGTATAAAGTATTAGCTGAAGAGATGAGAAAAGAAAAATTTTGATGCATGTGCTGTGGGATGTGATAAAAGTAAGGATTTGGATGGATGTAAGGGAATAATAAAAGGATGTGGAGAGAAAAAATATTTTGTAAACGCACATTTGAATTCAATTTATTTAGGAGGAGTAGGAAGGAATATTTGCAATAGCAAAGCGAGAAATGTAAATATTGTAAAAGGGAGATTGATATTATGACCCGCCAGCCAAACGTTAGTTATCCTAATGACAAATGCAATCTGACTGAACGTTTGGTTAGCAGCCAATGAAAACAGTGCTGGTATCTTAGTTGCTCTCAGTACTTGGAAATGCCGAATGTTTTTAATTTGGAGCCCTAGTTATTTATGAATAATTGGTATCTGGTCCGTATTTAGGTAGATTTTTGTCCTAGGAAATGCGGAATTTGAAGACTCAGCTCGGATGCTGTTATACGACTAGTGGCAAGCTGGAAACCGAATATGAGGATTGAAAAATACATGGTATAAAAAAGTTTGTACAAACGCGTTCATTCATCTTTTGACGTAAGTAAATTAATAATAAAATAATATAAGTTCAATAAATACAATTTAAAGTATTTGTGGTGTGTTACGCTTTGTTCAAAAGATTTTGAGATTAGTTTAGAACAGTTTTTAGAGAACCAGGGCATATTGTTAGGTAGACGTGGTTGAAAAAATATATTTCAATTGTTCATCAAATTATGCATTTTCGATTGTATAACATAACAAGAAAATATGCCGACAAAGAAATTTGTAATTTCCGGGTTTGGTAAACTTTCAGCTATATCAAAATAATGTATCAACAATGGAGATTTTTTTCAATTTCTCGCGCTATATGTCGCTATTACTAGGATCCAGGTTTATCTCGACAACAGGATAGTTTAAAGTAAATCTCGCAAGTGCAAAAGAGACATACTAATTAAATTTCCGAGTTTTATAAAATTTAATACTCATTATTATAGAAAACAATAAGTTCAAATATATCTCAGAAATTGGTTTTCCTGAGTTTACAGGATGACCCATACTTTCTATGGAAGTATTATTAAAATTTTCTAGGGATACTGTCGGAAGCATTCGCAAAGTATTATGTTTGAAATCGAGAATTAAATGTTTAGGAGAACATATCTGGCGAACTATCAAAGATAAGATAGCGTAAAAAAATTGTTTCACCGTACCATCGCGAACAAGAAAAACTTAATAACCGAATGCTACCGCTACCCGTGACGTTCGCACTGAGACGGGACATCCATCTGTGAAGGAATTTATCCGATAAGTCATACCGTTGTCCAGCTACAGCTTACACAAATTCAAATGTAGAAATATTGCGCTCACGAACATGGCCGCGGTTAAAAATTCATAGCTCCGCAGCTATAAGTCCTATACGTACCGACCAGGCTCGATCCAAGCCCAATATATGTGGCAAATTTTTGATGAGAACACTTTTGAATTCTGACATTTCTGGTCTGCGCTAGAGCTGACCCAATTCGCGCAATTTGCCCTATCGTTCCACGGAGAAAATGAAAAACGAAAATTTACCTAAATATTAAAGCGATATTTAGAATTTATCCCACTAGTCCGTTGCTGCATAAGCGAAAATAATAAAAATTACAATTTGGACTGAATGTTACTAGGTATTTTAGTTGATATTACAAATTTAATTGTAATAATTAAGAAACTGAAATAATTTTTAAAGAAACATGTCAAAATTGAGATTATTATAAGTTACCTAATAAACTCTACTAATTCTACGACAAATTCAGTCATTTACAATTCAAAATTGTAATTTTTGCTTTGCAATAAAAATTAAGTTTTCTCGGTGAAGAATCAGTCTAGGAAATAAAACTAACAAAAGTCAATTTCATCATCATCATAAGGTCATCAGTCCTAAGACTGGTTGGACACGTACCTCCACTCTTTCCTATCCTGAGCTAAACTTCGCATTTCCCTAAAACTAGAACAACAAACATCCTTAACTATTTGCGAACAGTAATCTAATCTAGGTCTAGCTCTACCCCTCCTAACTCCTGTTTCTGCCTCTAATATGTCTCTGACTATACCTTCATGACTGATAAGGAGTCCTACCAACCTATCTCGCCTATTTTTTATTGACTTCCATAGAGTCCTCTGTTCTCCTATTCTTTCCAATACCTCTTCATTTCTAACCTTTTCTACCTACGATATCCTCATCATCCACCTATAACACCACATTCCCACTGTCCATGTTTCACACCCGTACAACGCCGTGCTCCAAACATACACCTTTAACAACCTTTTTCGAATTTGTAAATTAACCGCGAGCATAGAAGTGACTTCTTTTTATTAAAGGCGACACGACCCTGCGCTATCCTCTGCTTTATATCCCTACTACTCCTTCCATCCTCACTTATCTGACTTCCTAGGTATCTAAAATCAGCCACTTCTTCTAATTTTTTGTCTCCTATCTTTATATTCGCTCTTTCCCTACTTTTTCTTCCCTTGCATATCAGTATTTTAGTTAAAAGTCAATTTAAAATTCAAAAATAAAAAATGTAATGCGTACTCTATTTCAAATAATAACGATAATGGTACTCTGTAGCATCGGAAATGGCATGAGAATATTATAGTTCGAAAGAGCACGTTCCATTATGCCTGAAGGCAAATTGTTGCTATTCAATTGCGGTTCCGTCCCGACATACGCCTAATAAGGACCTTTAAAAGAATTTAGCCTTACATGGAAATGGAGAAAATTAAGGCTGATTTATACTACACGCCAAGTTACGGTTTGATCACAGTTCGGTCATGATCGGATCAAATATTATACAGTCAAGTGAACAGGCAGAAGTGAAATTTGTGGAAATTTTTAAAAACGTTTAAGTGCTTTTCACCAACAGAATTGCCTATTATGACATTTATGAAGAAACAAAAAATACTTCATAGTATTTCAAAAAAAATTTTTCATAAAGCTCTACACTTGTTTCAACTGATTAATCAGTATTTTTAAGTAGTTTTACGATAAAATTTTCTCAAACATTACGACTTTTTATTTATTAAGCTTATTATAATGTTTGTGAATACTACCTTATAAAATATATGCTACAATTAGCAATATTTAAGTTAACTTTGATCAGATCGTGATCTGACCGTAACCTAACATAAAAGTAATATGAATCGAGCTTTGCAGATAGAATCACAAGCGGTGTACCTTTAACATTGGTTATAATTATATCAAACGCTACTGTTAGTATTGTGTGTATAATATTTCCATCATAAATATATTAATACATATTATGTAGGTATGTATACATAATCTATCAAATATGCTGTCATGGAGCAACATCGGTTTAACCCACAGATTCTTTATGTTATGCTGATGAGAGCTAAAAGTTTAAAATCGAGATCTACATCCACATTTGATAGTTTTTATAAACTGCTGACCATGGTTCTTATATCATGAATGTAAAGTTGGGAAAAGATTAGCTTCACGATACTGCCATCTCATATATGTAGTTTTAAAAAATTAATTATAGAATTGACAGGGTCAGAAAAGATCAATTAATCTTAATTATCATCGTCATTAATAATTTTTCGGTAAGTAAGTAGGTTTTTCGAGGTCACTGAAAAATGTTAGTATGTCACTTCTTATGAACTAAAATAATGAAAGGTATTGGGATCCGTCAAATGGGAGGAGCCTAAAAACATGGCGCCGATTAGGGAAAATTTATCGTAGTTCCTATAGTGTACCGTGCAATTTCCACGTTTTTAAATTACGATAAAATGATAACTATTGACACAACATGTGATTGGGCTGACACAAAGCCTCGGAAAGGAAATTTCGTTGAAGGTGAGCGTGTTTTTAATGCCAATCACATTATAAAATTCGGAAATAACAAATCCGGAAGCTAGCCTTCAAATTCCGTCAAGTTTACTGCCTACTTTTTACAAACTTCGGATTGACAAAGTGATTGACGTTATATAATTGCTGAGGTGATTTTGGGTGATTTAAGCAATATCATATCAATGACTTGCGCGTGCAAAGCCGATTTAAGAGAACGTTGCAAACACATTATTGCAACTTTGTTGTATTGCAGCAGGTAGGTTCTTAACCTTAAAATACTTATATCGTATCTTTAGAATTGTGTTAATTACACAGGAATAAATAATTTCTCACTTTATAATTTTAGTATGGTTCTAGTTTTAAATATTAAGGTTATGGCTGATGGTAAATACTTGCTGAAATGTGCATTAAAATGACGTGAACAAATTTTTATTCCGGAATTCACTTCTTTGATACCTACTGTTTTCATCCAAGCTTTTATTAGTTTACTTTTTTCTCTAATTTTCCGAATATACTTTTTACATATATAAAACGGTTAGTTTTTATTGGAAAGTAGTTAATGTAGGTGAAGAGTGACGATCTATGTCTGAAGTGCTATTGCAGCTTTTCACTGAACATATTAACCTTTTATTTGATTTAACTTTAGAAGAAAACTTCGTCGACTCCATCATCAAAAAAATTTTTAATTTTTTACCGTGTTTTATTATTTTAATAAACAATTTTACAATTTGCGTGCACAGTTCCCATGTAAATTTTTCCCTCATTCGAGTTATAAATTTTGCCACCAGATGGTGTATGCCCATTTGACGGATCCCAATATTCGCTAGAAGATTATTTACTGAAATTGGTTAGCTAAGATAAAATAACCCATCACAAGCGCCTTACTGTTGACGCCACTTTTTTCAAAAAACTTCATCTGACCAATTATTTATTTTGGCTGATGATTATTCATCATTGATTATTTCCATCATTACCTTTCATTATTTTTATTCATAAGAAATAAGATACAGTTTTCAATGACCTTGAAAAACAAAAAATTAATAGATTATCTATCGCTGACCAATTAATGAGACTAATTGACCTCTTCTGATCATTTTTTGACCTTTCAGATGGTATAATCGGTTTTTTAAAATTCCATATACGAGTGGCCAACATCGCGAAGCTGATAGGTTTTACCTCTTTCTCGCTGGTTTGTTAACGGAAGTATATCCACCGTCTCCTATCAAACATTATGTAAACCTCAAATAAGAGCTTTCAGTTTTTCTCATTTCTTTAGACATAAACTCTGCAACTCTTTAGCTATAGAATTTCCTAATTCAATGACAATCTTCTCGTTCATGCGTGTAATTAAACTCCAAATATAATGTCATCCAATTTCTGTGGTATAATTGTTTGATAAATTTTGCGATAGCTGAGAGCTGCCTACCGCTGGAATTTAAAACGACCCAATAAATACGTTTTCTGAGGATACAAAATACGCACAGTAACTTAAAAAAAATGAGATAGAACCGAAAATGTGAACAATTTAAGACTCCAGGCTGCAATAAGAATAAATGTGTTGTCAGGTGATCTAGCCATTACGTAACGCCTTTTACGTAGGTGCATACACACGGGTACAATTTCATTATTAAGGGCTTCTATTCGCGGAGTTGACACTAAGCGCAAATGGGCAATTGTGAGTTAAATTTTTGCGCGTTGGCGTCATTATAGCCGTTATAATGGGTCTAAACTGAAATTTCCTTGACATTTTTACTTTTTCGGATGTTTTGAACCTAAAATGCTTAAGGAGCATGAAATAAAATCTCTCCGATGAATAATAAAAAAATCCCTGAATACGACCATAAAACTAAAAAGTGAAAGTGAAGAAGAAAGATACTTGAATCTGTGAAAAATATAGAGCAAGTATCTAAGTAAGCTAATTAAATAATTTTTTTCAAATTTTTAATTTCGGTATTTCTAATCCTATTTGAAATTTTCTTTGATTTCTCTAAGGGATAAACCGCTGACGTAAAAGTGTACACCATAAATCAATAAATGTAATAAATATATGACTGAGGTAATACTGTGCATAATGTTGTCCCGTAACAAAAAATAATTAATTAGATTTTGTAGGCAGCAAGTAATATGTATAATTGTCACTTTTTTGTACATAATTTACTCTGACGGGTACACATCTTCGGGGCGGTGGGAGGGGGATAATCCCGCTAAACTACCCCTAGGATTCAACAATAAATACATTGTATCGTTAAACGAAGAATAGCAAAAGTAAATTTATGAGCAAGGGGTGAAAGGACTTTGAATGAAATATTGTATCAGTTTGAGTTTCTTGAAATATTGCAAATTTGTGGTCACTTTATGAATTTTTGATAGTCAAACTTACAAAAATTGATTTTTGTTCGTTTTCTATTCCTAAGGTAAAATCTTTTTTGTTGTACATAGACTGAATAAAATTATTCAAACGAGCCGACCATTGTCTACCTCTACCCAAAAAATTAACCAAAAGTGTGTGTGTTGTTACTGCTAATTATTACGTATGGTTGAAATTCACCAATTTTCATTTAAACCAGATATCATTTCACGCTTATAGGAATGAATTAATTTCAAGTTTTTTTTAAATAATCACAAAAAAAAATTGCTACAATCGGAAGTGACATCGATCGTCATCGCGAGATCATTTCCCAGTCGGTGCACTACCTTCTTTTACGTCATTAACTACCTTAGCGCCCACATGACACACAAATAATTTTCATATTGTCAATATGATGATATTAGTAGTCTCATCCATCTATAATAATCTCGAAAAACGTACCAAAAGTTCCTACGTTCACGTATTGATATAATGATTATGGAGTTAGAAGAATTAAAAGATTCATCTAGTTAATTAATGAGATTATTATAAGCTTTAACCACAGTATAAAGATTCTACACAGTAGGTTCACTTCCCTGCCACGCCCATACATCCCTCTCCTGCCGATGCTTCTCGCCACTTCTTCAGCGAGTTCCCCACTAAACAGAAGTTGCCTATGGCAAGTTTAACTGCGAGTTTTTTCCGTTGCGCTGGTGGCGCTACAAGCGTAAAACGTAAGCAACGTTAAATGTAATCTGGAGTGTGCAGACTATTCCTTTTAATGCTGAAAACGATAGTTTATTTTGATTAATAATTAAATATAATGTGAAATTCGCTTAAATACATATATCGTACATATAAAATGAGGGGGGTGTAACTGTTACCCATCTTAACCTAACCTGCCCTACTCTATCCAACCTTTCCTACCTAACGTAAAACAGCATACTATTAAGTATACATAAGTATATATATACAAAACTAACAGCCGTACTACAGGGGTACTATTGTTTTACCTGCGGCGTCAAGGAAATCGTACGCTCCCAAATAAAAATGCAAGTATTCAATATTTATAAAAACCATACCTTAATAAAAAGTTTGTGGTAAAACTTTTGGTAAAAATTAAAAAAACGTAACTTTTCTTGTTGGGAATGGCTTAAAATTACCTTATTATGAAAAACATACATGAAATAATCGAGGGAAGGTGTTTTAAACATTTTTCTTTCTAAATAAACATTTTACAGGTAACATACAAGTATATAACCTATGGGAATTTCACAGTCACTTATCATAGTTAATAGTCACTACTCAGCCGTTTCTGACTTCGCCTCTACGGTTTAAGTTGCATTCACTTAAAAAGTGACCCCCTCACCAGTTGTTTATACAATATAAATATATACAAATTGTTACCATTCGAGGAAGGTACAGATATAATGTATGTACATAAAATAGGGGAAGTGGGACACTGCTGAATACCGTGATCTAACCTACTCAACTTAACGTAACACAATACAAAACAACTTAAGTTAGGTTAGGTTAAGGTATACAGCGTTGCCCCCCTTCCCTTATTTTATATACATACATTATACCTGTACCTTCCTCGAATGGGAACAATTTTTGTATCTATTTATATCGTATAAACGACTGTTGAGCGGATATCACTTTTTAAGCGAATGCAACTTGAACTGTAGAGACGAAGTCAGAAACAGTTGAGTAGTGACTGTTACCTGTGGTAAGTGACTGAAATTCGCATAAGTTATATAACTATAAAATATTTATTTACAAAGAAAATCGTTTAAAACATCTTCCCCCTATTTTTTTTCTTCTGAGTTTCTTTTAAGTAGACCTTTTCCATCTAAAGCAGTACTACAGGAGTTTAACCGTTAACGGCAACTACAAAAATGAACTGTCAAGTGTAATCTAAAAGTGTTTATTTTCACTTAAAACTACTCAAAAC
>NW_020439309.1:217671-222136 GCF_000699045.2 Agrilus planipennis
GAACGATTTTGGTCTGGAGCCCCAACCCAACTTGAAAGTTCGGTTCAAATAGTTCAAGCTCGTAAATGAGCAGCCGGACTTGATCTTTTCCGCTTATACACACCCGCAGTATATAAATATTCATAGTATTATGATGGGAGCACCCAGTCAACCTGTAACGTTGTTGCGCCCCTGTTCCTATTTGTCCAGGAAAATATTCCTAGTCTTATTTTCCACAATCTTATACAAAAAAAATTCGTTCAGTTTTTTTAAAATAAATTACAATAGATGTTTGTTTTGTTCCGGAAACTTCCGGTTTTTTCGAATCATTTTGTAACTTTTCTCTAGTTGATAGTTTTGGTAAATTATTTAAGTCCAAAAAACGTAAAAATAATATAAAAAAATAAGTCACTCTTAGACCTGACAACATGCAAATTTAATGTCCATGTACAGGTAGCGTAACGCCATTTAATGGATAGGATATTAATAAACGTTCTTAGATGCAGATTTATTTAAGTAGGGACATTTTTAATAAAATTACTATGCAAAAAAAATGCCTAAGAATATATTCCCCAAAGGATGCGAAGACAGATTGTACTTCCAGCACTATCAACATCCCAATAGGGAAACCTTTTAATATTGTTCCCACAATTTTTTTTTTATCTTTTACTTTGAAAATCCGTCTTCCAAATTGATCTATAGCATAAGCAACAAGTGTGGTTTATTTATGTAAATACGCAATGTAATTAACAAGATAAGAATGAACTCGTTAAAGATTCCATTGTTCTTGTTGATACATGAGAATATGGTCAGAATTAATTTATACTGATTAGTTAGGGTGGAGAGTCGCCTTTAACAAAAAGAAATCACTTCTGTGCTCGTAAACGGTTAATCCCGAAATGAGTGAGCGCTGTGCGTAATTCACTACACATCATCTCGTTAGCTCAGGATGAACCAATGGACTAGTATTGTCAAATTAAAGACCCTTGTTGCGTTAAAGCTTTGTATTTTCAAAAACACAACACTATGTACAAAAACTTAATGTATAAAACCTTAACCTACACATAACCTTGTTTATGTGCAGATTTCCCAAAATTACACTCCTTGAATTACAAACCCGATACGAGAGCGCCTACTCGTCATGAAAGAAGCAAAAGTACTTCTCTTTCTGAAATTCTTTCCGAAAAACTGCCTGGCTCCTCCTTGAACCTTTTTTTATTGCCACTTGTTTTCAAGTTTCGATCTGCCTGCATATAACCCATAATGTCCCAAAGAGTAAGTTAGCACGTATAATCGCAGCCCTTCTAAATGTATATTTTTCAAAAAGGAGCAGACCAAATATTTTTTCTAGGAAATCTGAATAAGCGCGGTGGAAAAGAAAAAGTTGGAAGCGTTCGAAATGTAGTGTTACAGAAGAAAAGAGGACGCAATAAATGTTAGCTTATAGAAAGGCTGGTAGGACACCTTCTCAGGCGTGAAGACCTAGTTAGAAAAATATTGAAAGCAGAAACAGGAGTTAAGAAAGATGCTTTAGTCTTAGGGAAATGCGAAGATTAGTTCAGGATAGGAAAGAGTGAAGGTGTCTGTGCAACCCGTCTTAAGACTGACAACCTTATGATGATGGTTTGTTAGAATTCAGAAATTATATTATTAGTGGAGGTTTCAACCTTGAAATATATGCAGCATCACGTGATATCGTTCACTGTCACTTTGTATACCTAGTTGAAAATTTAAAAGAGAATTCGTTATTAAAAGTAAAATTTGACGAGGTGTTTTCATATAGGCATCACAAAAAGAAGAATAAGTACAATGAAATTTTTTTCAAAAGTATAAATTACTTAAAAATATGCTTTTAATTTGCAATATTAACCAAACGTTAAGAATTTATAGTTTGTAATTTGTAGGGGGCGAGCGCAAACTGTCATCCAAGACCAGTTGAAAACTAACTGGTCGTGCCATCTGCTAGGTGCATTGCAAAAGTAAAGTGCGTATAACTTCTGTTTAACATAAACGCTGCAGATTACATTTAATTTATATACTATATTATGCGTAGCAGGTTTCTGTATTTTGTATTCTATTGTGACAAGTTTAAGAATGAAGTAAAACTTTGCTCATACTAATAAGCAATATGAGCCTCTTTTTAACTAAAAAACAACTTACCTTTTCGTTAAAGTTGCCTAATGGTGGAAGCTGAAACAAACCAAATACTGTTAGATATGTATCTTTTATTTTTTGATCTAAAAAAATAATATCTAATTAACAACACATTAATATATATAAATTATGTTAGGGTTATTGCATATTTACCTTTAAAAAAACTGACAATGAGTATTACATTGTTTATTATAGATTCATGATTTTTTTTTGGGCTATGGTGTAACGGTGTAACCCCTGTATCACGAACAATTCCCTACAGTGCAGACATTACATAAACTTGATTGGTTTGTCTCATAACGTTATGGCCTATGCTAAAATTGCATAGCTACAGTCCATCATTATAATTTTGCTTTATCTAAAAGAAGTAGGTATCTACTCAAAATTTCTTGTAAAATTCTATTGTTTCTTTAAAATTACTTTAGAAATAATTAAGAGAATTGCTGCAAACAGAGTAGTGAACGCCACCTATAGAAAACTGATACATTTCGAGGGATTGAAAAATTTTACAATGGTCCATATGGGTATCGACTTCTCGAGCTTTTTGTTCTCTTTGGTAGCGTTTTTTCNAATATAAATATATACAAATTGTTACCATTCGAGGAAGGTACAGATATAATGTATGTACATAAAATAGGGGAAGTGGGACACTGCTGAATACCGTGATCTAACCTACTCAACTTAACGTAACACAATACAAAACAACTTAAGTTAGGTTAGGTTAAGGTATACAGCGTTGCCCCCCTTCCCTTATTTTATATACATACATTATACCTGTACCTTCCTCGAATGGGAACAATTTTTGTATCTATTTATATCGTATAAACGACTGTTGAGCGGATATCACTTTTTAAGCGAATGCAACTTGAACTGTAGAGACGAAGTCAGAAACAGTTGAGTAGTGACTGTTACCTGTGGTAAGTGACTGAAATTCGCATAAGTTATATAACTATAAAATATTTATTTACAAAGAAAATCGTTTAAAACATCTTCCCCCTATTTTTTTTCTTCTGAGTTTCTTTTAAGTAGACCTTTTCCATCTAAAGCAGTACTACAGGAGTTTAACCGTTAACGGCAACTACAAAAATGAACTGTCAAGTGTAATCTAAAAGTGTTTATTTTCACTTAAAACTACTCAAAACACCCTCCCCCTGATTATTTCGTGTAAGTTTTTCATTATAGATCATTTTCACCCATTCCTAACAAGAAAATGTTACATTTTCGAAAAAGCCGTGATACGGACGTTTTACTAAAGTTTTTTTAATTATTTATACAGATGGTAAATTTGTATCTGCGTTGATGTGTTTAAATCGTGATTTTTCGGGCACAGATAAAGATTTCGTTTCATTGTCGTAGTCTTCTGCGGAAAGATTAGGTTTTACACAAAAATTATTATTTTGGTCATATGAAATCAATCTTTATACATTATATGTTATATTAACAAATACTGTATCGTATTTTTCCATCTTATTATTCTCATATTCGATTTTACAAAACTTAACCAAACCATTTTGTGTACACGCGTCGGTCAAAATAGGTCGTATTAAAGTTTTTGGTGACATTATGCGTTGGTAGCGCTATCTGAGCCGAGTGTTCTCGTGAAACTATACCCATTATCTTGAAACTACAGTAGAAATGCATTTTATATCTGAACACTTCGGTAAAGCTATTGAACCGTCCTCGTATATGGTAGTTCAGCACACATAATGTTAAAAATTGATAACCTAAAAAGTGTCGGTATTTTAGGCAGATCAGGGGAGTGAACCTACTGTACAGAATCTCTATTCTGTGTTGTAACAGTTGACATATCTGAAAGTCATGCATAAAAATCTATGCGCAGCTAGTAATTTCCCACCTACTACAAATAAATCACTTATAATTCCACGATCATTCATGACTCATTTTTTTTAATAAATTTTTTAATTCCTCAATAAATCGCTGGAATTCTTGGAATTTCAACCCGTAAATTCAAAATCCAAGTGTGGTAGTTCAAATAAAATATTTTAATCTAAATATCTATTTTACTACATTTAAGTCATCACTATTTAAATACAAATATATATACCAAAAGAATATTTAAGTATGTATTCCGTATAATTTTATTTCAAGTTCTTAGCAAGTAGGTATGGTTGTAAGTTGTAGATAAATATTTCATCAGAAGTACAGAAAGCGGCGCCTTGTCTAACAAAAAATTGGATTCTTTTATCTTCAACATTCAATGGGTTGTACTTAACAGTATATTAATTATATTTTTTATTGTATCCTTTGTACATCTGCTTTTGTTAAAAGCAGTTAAAGACGTGCACGAAATTTTAAACTCGTCTCTTTACAT
>NW_020439309.1:226615-234789 GCF_000699045.2 Agrilus planipennis
TGTGCGTAATTCGCTACACATCATCTCGTTAGCTCAGGATGAACCAATGGACTAGTATTGTCAAATTAAAAACCCTTGTTGCGTTAAAGCTTTGTATTTTCCAAAACACAACACTATGTACAAAAACTTAATGTATAAAACCTTAACCTACACATAACCTTGTTTATGTGCAGATTTCCCAAAATTATATTCCTTGAATTACAAACCCGATACGAGAGCGCCTACTCGTCATGAAAGAAGCAAAAGTACTTCTCTTTCTGAAATTCTTTCCGAAAAACTGCCTGGCTCCTCCTTGAACCTTTTTTTATTGCCACTTGTTTTCAAGTTTCGATCTGCCTGCATATAACCCATAATGTCCCAAAGAGTAAGTTAGCACGTATAATCGCAGCCCTTCTAAATGTATATTTTTCAAAAAGGAGCAGACCAAATATTTTTTCTAGGAAATCTGAATAAGCGCGGTGGAAAAGAAAAAGTTGGAAGCGTTCGAAATGTAGTGTTACAGAAGAAAAGAGGACGCAATAAATGTTAGCTTATAGAAAGGCTGGTAGGACACCTTCTCAGGCGTGAAGACCTAGTTAGAAAAATATTGAAAGCAGAAACAGGAGTTAAGAAAGATGCTTTAGTCTTAGGGAAATGCGAAGATTAGTTCAGGATAGGAAAGAGTGAAGGTGTCTGTGCAACCCGTCTTAAGACTGACAACCTTATGATGATGGTTTGTTAGAATTCAGAAATTATATTATTAGTGGAGGTTTCAACCTTGAAATATATGCAGCATCACGTGATATCGTTCACTGTCACTTTGTATACCTAGTTGAAAATTTAAAAGAGAATTCGTTATTAAAAGTAAAATTTGACGAGGTGTTTTCATATAGGCATCACAAAAAGAAGAATAAGTACAATGAAATTTTTTTCAAAAGTATAAATTACTTAAAAATATGCTTTTAATTTGCAATATTAACCAAACGTTAAGAATTTATAGTTTGTAATTTGTAGGGGGCGAGCGCAAACTGTCATCCAAGACCAGTTGAAAACTAACTGGTCGTGCCATCTGCTAGGTGCATTGCAAAAGTAAAGTGCGTATAACTTCTGTTTAACATAAACGCTGCAGATTACATTTAATTTATATACTATATTATGCGTAGCAGGTTTCTGTATTTTGTATTCTATTGTGACAAGTTTAAGAATGAAGTAAAACTTTGCTCATACTAATAAGCAATATGAGCCTCTTTTTAACTAAAAAACAACTTACCTTTTCGTTAAAGTTGCCTAATGGTGGAAGCTGAAACAAACCAAATACTGTTAGATATGTATCTTTTATTTTTTGATCTAAAAAAATAATATCTAATTAACAACACATTAATATATATAAATTATGTTAGGGTTATTGCATATTTACCTTTAAAAAAACTGACAATGAGTATTACATTGTTTATTATAGATTCATGATTTTTTTTTGGGCTATGGTGTAACGGTGTAACCCCTGTATCACGAACAATTCCCTACAGTGCAGACATTACATAAACTTGATTGGTTTGTCTCATAACGTTATGGCCTATGCTAAAATTGCATAGCTACAGTCCATCATTATAATTTTGCTTTATCTAAAAGAAGTAGGTATCTACTCAAAATTTCTTGTAAAATTCTATTGTTTCTTTAAAATTACTTTAGAAATAATTAAGAGAATTGCTGCAAACAGAGTAGTGAACGCCACCTATAGAAAACTGATACATTTCGAGGGATTGAAAAATTTTACAATGGTCCATATGGGTATCGACTTCTCGAGCTTTTTGTTCTCTTTGGTAGCGTTTTTTCCATCAACGTTTACTAATGGACATGCCTTAGCGGTCAGAATTGTGGTACAATAAAAGAAAGAGATGGAACGAAGTTTCGGACAGTATCCATCTCTCTCAGGATAGTGCGTAAGCGTGTCAGGAAAGAGATAGCATTAGTCCGAAACCATACGCCATCTCCCTCACTTTTCGAGCCAAGAAATTATTACAATGATAAACCGCTAAGGCACGTTAATTAATTAATGTCTATGGTTTTTACCATGAAGGATGCTTATGCCGTAGGCTCAGTTTGAGAAGTCGATATCCTTGTGACCTTGTCGAACATTTTTTAATCCTATAAAATGTAGCAGATACAGTTTACTAGTGGCCCTCTATCAAACTCTTTGAAACTTTGGACTTTGGTAGTTCCCGCCGTGTAAATTGAAAGTATCGATGGGCGCTAAGTCGTAAAAGTTTATCTTTTTGAGATATGATCCCTTAAAGTTGCATTCTTCCGTAAGGACTTCCAAGGGACAATTACACCTAGTATACTTATTGAACACGTTAAAGTATATAAGCATATATTGATGTAGTATATCCATGTGTATTGGATGTTATGGATGTGTAGGGTTGCCATTCGTTCTAAGGCATACGAGGAGCGTCCGGAAAGGATTATCAAAAATTGTCCACTTTTTGTGTTAGCGGAATCCCAATTAATTGGAAAATAAGCAATAAATTAAAACAAACCTCATATAAGAATTGATTTGTAAGAGTGAATACACGATTTCTTCTATGAATAATATCAAGTATAAATTTAGGAATCGTAGTTGCTTCGATTCTTACAAATTCCGGATGGAAAAAAAGACATTTTAGCAAAAATTGGATAGTTTGAAAAGTAATAAAATAAGTAAAAAAAAAACTAAACCAAAAATTCTAAATAACTTTGATGCCAAAAAGAAGAGTGTTCCTAATTATTATGTTACCAGATTACTTGCGATGATCTTCACTCTAGGTATTCTGATTACCTCAGAAAGTGAAGAATATAGAAGAAGCAACACGGAATCTGTTTACAGTTGTATCCAGACCTAGGTCAGTAATTTCAGTTATTATTTAATGTTTATACACAACACAAAAAAAAATCTGACCTGGGGATCTGACTATGTATCTATACTGTATATATATACCCTACTACGCCTGAGTTTGGACATAACCTCAAAAAATATTTCAAAATCCACTAAAACTGTTTATCATAATAATCCCAAACGATTTTAAACCGAAAATCCGTAACCAATCAACTCTTCCACTAAATGTGCAACTTTAAACCCCTAATCCTAAAACCTAACAACCCCAAAATCTTATATCCCCGTAATCAAAATACAAAATTATGAGGTTATGAGGTTTTATGATCAGAGATTTAAAGGATTATGAAGTAATACATTTAGTGGAAGAGTTGATTGGTTACGGGTTTTAGTTTTAAAATCGTTTGGTATTATCATGATTAACGGTTTCAGTGGATTTTGGAGTGTTTTTTGAGGTTATCTTCAAACCTTGACGTGCTTGGGTATACATAGTCAGCTCCTCAGTTCAAATTTTTTTTCGTAGTCAATGATTAATATGATTGTACTTTCTATATAACAAAAAAACCATAAAACTCTTGACGTACTTTCCTCTTATCGCTGCCAACATAATAATATAATACCTCCAATGCAAATACGAAATATTTTTATTACTGTTTACATTTGTACTTTGGAACTTTCAAGTGATTGGACAACGAACAGTTTTGTTTTATTCGTATTAATTAAAAAGTACGTACAAAGGTACTACAACACAATGAAATGAATGCAGTACAATAGTCAAGAAGCCGCTGAAATAATTGAAAACAAACAACATTATATCATCAACGAAATTAGGAGGAATTTAAGTGGACACATTAAAATTGTAAACTAAAATGAAGTACATACGAGTTAACTAATCAGATTTGCGATCTTTTGTAATTATACTCAAACATCCATGTTTGGAACATCCTAGATTCCACCAATTAATTATATTCGAGTTAGAGAAATTTTGAGTTAAGGAAATTTCGACTTTAGCAGCTGATTCAATAATTGCCGAAAATGGTAGGTACGGTAAATTTCGGGTACAACGTCGACGAATGTAATTTCGTCGTTATACCCGGAAGTTGTTAGAGGCAATGGTAAAGAGATACAGACAGTTTGTCTAGTATTCACAATTTTTCAATTTTGAAACGATTTCCGCCTTTTTTTTAACAGTTGAATGTGCACCTAGGAGTCATACTTATTCAAAAGTTTACTGAACACAATTGCTACTCAGAATATCAATTTGTAACTGAACATACACGCTTATCCACCTACCTGGCTAACATCTGTAAACAAATGGTAAAGGTCACCACACTTGCTGACCATCTGTGTGGATGTAAACAAAAGATAAGAAAGCTCTTATGCCTTTGGCCACAGACTCCGGTCGCTATATCTGTATGAGATTTCTTGGGATTTGTTACAATTGATTCATTAAAAGCAGTCGCTACATCTAAACTCGGCGTTACATGGTTACATCCGAAGTCGCTTTAAATTGAAGGGCTGTAGCAAAATGGTCGCTATAACCAAGGTTGTTATAAATCAAATTCACTGTATTTTTATGTAACGCCAGAACTAATCGATAGCAATTCAACATTGTTGTTGATTGTTACTGTAAAAACATAAAACTTCGAGCTATTTATTATCGCTGTGGCTAATTTTTCCGAAGAACATAATATAAATTCAACTTAAGGAGACAAAATATGCACTCGAGTCTAGATCAATTTTAAGGTAGAGAAATTCGAATTAAAGGATTTAAAATAATAGGTATGTAAGTCAAGGTAACAAAAAAATATTCAACTCAGAACAGATACCGAATAATAGATCCACTGTATGCATATGTATAATGAAGAGTTTTTAACATGGAACTTTAAGCCGCCATTGTGAAGTATTAAGTAATATCTGTGGAATGAATCAAGATTAACAAGGGTAGTAGAGTTTTATTTTACGTATAGGACCAACACTAACGTTTCGCCTCTAGTTGTGAGACTTTATCAAGCTAGATTCTGTAATTAATAGCAAGTTGCTTTCAAATAGTTTGGTGTTAGCAAAAGATACGTTGTAAAGTGAAAAAAACATTTAATTAAACAACACCATTATAAATATAATAAAATAAATCAATAAATAGTTAAAAATATACTAACTTAAACACAGCACTGGATAAAATAATAAATTATTATTGATGTTGAGTGTTATATAATGTCGTCACGTGATAATCCTAGCCGACCCATCGATAAAGGCGTTGCACGAGTGATTTCGTGAATAAACGTGTAATAAAGGTAAAAATATAGGTTTAACAATTCAGGAGTGACATATCATTCACGTGTTTAATAGTATTCTCGATTCCGGTAATTGTTCAGAATTGATGCTCCAGACCAAAATCGCTCCAAAAATTTTTTCATCGATTTCCGGTCATTATACATACTAGAATTAGATATTGGAATAGTGATTCCGACCCTGGGGTTAATTACCCCCGCGGAGGTAAATAAATTATTCTGTGCGGAGGTAAAGCAATTATAGCGCAGGGTCGTGTCGCCTTTAATAAAAAGAAGTCTCTTCTATGCTAGTGAACGGTTAATTTAGAAATTCGAAAAAGGTTGTTAAAGGTGTATGTTTGGAGCACGGCATTGTACGGGTGCGAAACATGGACAGTGGGCGTGGCGGAAAAGAAAAGGTTAGAAGCGTTCGAAATGTGCTGTTATAGGCGGATGATGAGGATAACGTGGGTAGAAAAGGTTAGAAATGAAGAGGTATTGGAAAGAATAGGAGAACATAGGACTCTATGGAAGTCAATAAAAAATAGGCGAGATAGGTTGGTAGGACACCTTCTCAGTCATGAAGGTCTAGTCACAGACATATTAGAGGCAGAAATAGGAGTTAGGAGGGGTAGAGCTAGACCTAGATTAGATTACTGTTCGCAAATATAGGGTTGTTCGGAAAGTCATTTCGTTTTTTCCCGACAGAGGATTTAATTGTATTCTTTTGCACCCAACTTCACATTTAAGCCGTATAATTTTTGTATGCTTTGAGAGCTCATATAGCAAGGCTTGTGTGTGNTTTATCTTCAACATTCAATGGGTTGTACTTAACAGTATATTAATTATATTTTTTATTGTATCCTTTGTACATCTGCTTTTGTTAAAAGCAGTTAAAGACGTGCACGAAATTTTAAACTCGTCTCTTTACATTTAATGTTGATTTTTTGGTCGTGTTGATATAGGTGAAGGTCAAGTTTAACTTAATTGCGTAATCATTAAGCCTCTTTACGTAACCTTGAAAAGTTTCGTATTCACTAGATATTCAGCGCTAACAATAATAATAATAATAATAATAAAGAACTTCCGAATATCGTATATTATATACATATATATATGTACATAAATCCATCTATCATTTATACACTGTCTACGTCTGTTACCTACACAAATAAAGTCCGTCTTTATTTAATTCTTGTACGCATTTTTGTGTTGTATAGTTAACATTCATAAAGAAAAATGACGTATGAAAAGGTAATTCGAGAACGGGGATAATGATGTATAATATATACCTACTTACGTAATTGTTTCAATTAAACATTTTTTTTTAATCTTTCCAAATTTCGTATATATTGCTATTATATATTTATGTATTTGCAAAAACAATTGATTTTAATTTTCCTAAATTTTTGGTGAAATATTTTGAATTTGCTTAGAAAAATTATACTCGATACGTTTCACAATTTTTTAGTTTAACTCTATTAACATTTGAAAAATGTTTAATTTTAAAATTTACCATGTGTTTCGTTTTAATTTTGACAGTCTATATTTGCATATATGTACATATCTATTCTTTAACTCAATCTTTATAATATCTAGTGACACAACATGGGAGACATCGACACTAGTGTCTCAAATTAATGATTTTAATGAAATACTTAGATAACACACGAAAGTCAGTCAATTTGTGTTATTGCAAAAGTTCCCAACCTCTTCTGAACGACTCTCCTCTCTATATAAAAGAAGAAAAAATTCCAACGCCCTTTAATTCATAATAGTTAATTTTATATGAAATATTAAAATATTATTACATATTATGTATTATTATTATAATTTCCCGGACAACTTTGAGCAAGTGAAGACGGGCTAATGCCAAAGAACCTCTCACATCTTTTGAGATACGATATCGAAAGCAATTTTCTGTTCTTGAATTTTATAAAGCTAACAGTACCCGAGTAAAACTAAAAAGAATTATAACACCACCGAATTGCCTCCAAATATCTGAAATGACCTAAATTACCACCAAAATAGTTCTTACAAATTAGACGAAAATTTAAATTCTAAAATTATAGCCAAAATACCCTTTGAAACTCTAAAACATTTCTAAACTAGCACCACATTAAAAAAGATCCAAAGGAGCCCTCAAACAGCGCTTCGCCAAAAATATACTGTAATAGCACCAAAATAGCATCACATACAGAATCATCTAAAACAGCACCGAAACGTACAGTATATAAAAATGAAAATATTGTTTAATTAATATCAATTTATCCTTTAGATATTAAAATTTTTATTAGTTAATCTTAACACATATATACAGTTACAGATGATTATTTTTTTGAAAAAAAAATTATATGTTCATCTACGAAATTTTTGAAAAACTAATAATATTAGCTTCGCAAACTACTGGCTTATTTTCCATTCTTCGAAATATAGTTATAATTTACATAGTATTAATAAAATAATACCAATAAATAAAATAATAAATGCGTCGTTCTTTCGGTGGTATTTCAGTAGTTTTCAAGAAAGCAATAGGTTCTGTATCTGTTCTCTCTTCGTATTACATGTCGTACTGTTTCAGTACTCTATTCGTATGCAATCGGCGGTTTAGTCCTGCAAACGGACCTTTTCCGGTAATATTTTAGAGAAATTTATGGAGCTACAGTAGTTTGGTCGTAATTCGGTAAAGTGAAATTGAAAAGAATTTTTACTCGGGTACTTCATGCCATGAAATATGATAGGTGATTATTAAAAACTCCACTTCTACTTTAACCTGTTGTGCTATCTGGAAAGGGGTATATGTCAGTCATCATCATAAAGTCGTCAGTCCTGGTTGGACATGCACCTCCACTCTTTCCTGTCCTGAGCTAAACTTCGCATTTCCCTAAAACTAAAACAACCCACATCCTTAACTATTTGCGAACAGTAATCTAATGTAGGTCTACCTCTACCCCTCCTAACTCCTGTTTCTGCCTCTAATATGTCTCTGACTAGACCTTCATGCCTGAGAAGGTGTCCTACCAACCTATCTCGCCTATTTTTTATTGACTTCCATA
>NW_020439309.1:241846-254919 GCF_000699045.2 Agrilus planipennis
CGGCCAAAGTGGAATATCTTGGACTACGCCAGAATACCACTTGCAGAGTAGAATTTCAAAATTATAATCTATATAATAATAATATAGTACATTTTGGCGAAAAGCTGATGTCGAATATTCTGCTTTAGCCAACAAAGCTTTAAAAATGCTAATACCCTTTGCCACCACCTATAGATGTGAGAGTGGTTTTTCAACTTTGGTTACACTGAAAACAAAGACCAGAACCTTCTAAATGTGAAACATGACTTAGGATGCTCTTTAAGCGAAATTAAAGTTAACATAAAAAAAAACTTGAAGAATGCAAAATAATAGTAACCATCACATCACCCTTTACTTAATGTATTGTTTAGATATATGAAATTGTAAGACTGATGTGCAATTTGTGATTATTAAATATATTTGTATTTGCTTGTGTTGTTTGTATTAATAACATTTTAAGGTCGGGGTAAAATCAGTTTGCTAATAGGTCACAGGGGTAGCAATATTAAAAAGGTTAGGAACTGCTGTATTAGAAGGTGGAGGAGACAGTTTTTTATGACTTCATAAATTAAAAAAAAAATTATGAATGATAATTTTTTAAAATTGCCCCAATTCTAGATAATTACCTGCATTGGTGACTTCATTGTTTGGTTAGGTAGATTTATAACAGATTAAAGTTTATTTAATGCCCCTGCTCACCGTCACAAAAAACTGTATTCCTCACCTTCTAATATCTAATTCTATAATGTAAAATTTTTGGAACGATTTTGGTCTGGAGCCCCAATTCTGGACAATTCCGCGATTCCGGACTGAACCGCTCAAAAAAGTGATAAAAATTTGAGTGCGGAGCAGAAAAAATTGCGTAATGACAGATGATAATCAAAATGAAGGTACAGATACCTAATACGTTAGGTGACAATGAATCTGGACTCAGCTATAATTTAGAGGTAGATGAATTAATGATTTAAAGGAAGAAAACAGAAGAAGTGATAAGGCGAACAGCAGATGAACGATTGACAAGAAATTTAAATGCATTCACAGAGAAGCTGTTCGACAAATACAAATCGATGACAGGTGCAACTACTACTTCAGTTTATTCAACAGGCGTTAGTGTGATTAGCCAATCGAATGTTAACAATTAAACGAAGAGGTGATATCATGAAGGCATGTGTGCCATTGGATAGGAATTTGATTCTGATTATCGTGACTTCAATATCAGAATGTTCCTCGGATTAATTAACTAGTTAGGCGATGTGTAACACCTGAGATATAATACCTGATGTAATTGAAATTGAAAGGCGTCGCGCCGTCCGCAGTTGGTTAAGGACTACATGACGTTCTCAACTATACAGAAAGGCGCAAACAGAGAGATAAAACAATGATCAGTTACTTTCATGCAAAGCTGGCATTGTATGAAACGGCACAGGTGGCAGGTGGAGATGTACGAGGGCGGTTTAATAAGTACCCGTGTTAGAAATGAAGACACCTTTTTTTTAAAATTTGTTTTTTTATTTTTCAATATAGTACCCTTTTAGAAAGATACACTTCTCAAAACGACCCTGCCATTTTTTTTACCCCTCCAAAAAATAAGATTTGTCGAACTGTCCAAAATCCCCCCTGTCTCGGCGATGACTTCCTCGTTTGAGCTAAATTTCTTTCTCGCTAGTCATTTCTTCATGGTAGGGAACAAGATGAAGTCGCAGGGAGTCAAATCGAGTGAGTACAGGGTGTGCGGCAGCAGTTCATAACGTAATTTATGCATTTTGGCGGCAACAACTCCTGATGAATGTGCCGGTGCGTTATCGTGTTGAAAACGCACCTTCTTTTTCGTCAAATACGTCCGTGTCTCCTTCGATTTTTTGTCGAAGCGGTCCAATAACTCACTGTAGTATTGTCCAGTGATCGTTCTTCCTTTTCCTAAAAAATCCGTAAAATGATTTCCTCGGTAACAACGTTTGCCAGGCTTCCTGGTCGCTCCTATCAAAAACGGATCTTTGCCCACGTTTAAATTCGTTGAAGCAATATCTAACTGTGGTCGTAGATGGCGAAATGTCTCCATAAACAGTATCCAACTTTGTTTTTTTTTTCCATCTTAGCGCAAATAACGAAACACGTCTCAGTCGAATGGCTGGCAAATCCAAACTAACCTATCAATCAGTCTGAAATTCGTTTTGGCGTGGTTTGATAGACGGCAGCACACGATGACAACACCAATTTTCCTCAGAAACGTCCTATGTCTTCAAACACGGGTACTTATTGAACCACCCTCGTAGTTTAGATGTTTAGAATTGTACACAATTTTTTAAAAAATTCTGAAAAATTTTGAAAAGCATGAGCAGGTACTGACTGCATCATTTGCCTAATATTTAAAGTATAAATTGTGTTGTGCCGACTATAACTTTCGCCGATTAGTCGGTTGTAAAAAGGCCAACTAGTCGGTCAAGTCTATCACAGTTTTGGGGGCATTTTCGTGACGCTTCGTTTACAGCCTATTTGCGCGCACGTTCTGCTTACTTCGCATTGTTTTTTGATTTTTGCTTTTGTACGGGCCAGAGCAATATTTTTGTGTAAAAAAATAAAGATATTGGCCCGAGATTAGCAACCAATATATTGGACCGAGCATGGTACCTAAACGCTTCGTATGTAACATCGGCCCAAACCTGGTTGCCAAGTTTGGCCCACGACCGGAGAGCCAATGCTGAACCAAGAGTTTTTGAACATACTAACTCAAGATTGGCAACCAATATTGGCCCAAGCATGGCAAATGCCTGGTATGTAACTTCGGCCCAAGCCTGGTTGCCAAGATTTGCCTACCACTAGACAGCAAATGCTGAACCAAGACTTGGTGAACAATACTAACCCAAAATTGGCAATCAATATTGGACCGAACATGACAAACGTTTGGTGTTTAACATCGGCCCAAGCCTGGTTGTCAAGTTTGACCCATGACTGAACAGCCAATGTTGCACCAAGACTTGGTGAACAATACTAACCCAAGATTGGCAACCAAAATTGGACCGAGCATGGCAAATGTCTGGTTTGTCACCTCGACCTAAACCTAGTTAGTAACCTTGGTCTACGACTGGACAGCCAATGCTAAACCAAGACTTGGTTAACATTACTTTCCTAAAATTGGTCAGTCTATTTTGGGCCAAGATTTGACGAACAACATTACCCTAAGATTTGATATTTGTAATAATTTCAATATCGGAAAAAAGTAAAAATTAAAAAACATAGATTTTATTAATATTTGATAGTATGCAAATAAAAAAAAAAATAGTTACTCGAAACGTATGGTACACATGTATTTATGTGGTAAATATCAGTAGAAATAAGGTAATGAATTTAATTTCACAGACATTCATGTTGATAATGAATCAGATAGCGTTTTCTTCGTATCCTAGTATTTTTTAAAACGTGCCTGTACATACGAGGGTGGATTGATAAGTTTCCGGCCTAACCAAGAGATGACGCCACTAGGCCTACCTTGAGGTGACATTCTATAGTACCATCCTTGGATAGCTTGTAGCTATAGTTTCAGCCCGATCTCCTTGCTAGTGTAGGTTTGACAGCACGCTGAACAAGACGCCTCTGTGGTTTTCGTAAAAATGGAAAAGCAGGAAAATCGTGCTGTCATCAAATACTTTTATTTGAAGGGGTTAACGCCGAAGGAAATTAAAAAAGAGATGGACTCAACACTGGGGACATCCTCCCCGTCATATTCAACCGTTAAGCAGTGGGTTTCCGAGTTTAAAAAGGGTCGTGTGAGCACCTCTGATGGGCCTCGCTCAGGACGCCCCGTTGAGGTCACAACTCCAGATATGATCGAAAAAATTCATCAAATAGTGCTGGGAGACCGCAGATTGAAAGTGCGTGAGATAGCTGAGACCTGTAAGATGTCATATGAACGTGTGCAACATATTTTGCACCAACATTTGCATATGGAAAAGCTCTGTGCAAGATGGGTGCCGCGTTTGCTAACAGTCGACCAAAAATTGATTCGAAAAAACATTTCTACCGCAAATTTGTCATTGTATAAGCGTAATCCAAGCGAATTTTTGCGTCGATTCGTAACCGTTGACGAAACGTGGGTCCACCACTACACTCCTGAAACCAAAGAACAGTCTAAACAGTGGATTGGACCAGGGGAACCAACTCCAAAGAAGGCAAAAACAATTTTTTCGGCGAACAAGGTTATGGCTACTGTTTTTTGGGATGCAAGAGGTATTATATACATTGATTACCTTGCAAAGGGTAATACTATCACTGGTCAATACTACGCAGACTTATTGCAACGTTTGAGCCACGAGGTGAAAATTAAACGACCTCATCTGGCGAAGAAAAAAATCTTGTTTCATCACGATAACGCACCAGCGCACACGTCAATCGTTGCGACGGCTAAAATCAACGATCTAAAGTTTGAATTGATGCCGCACCCTCCTTACTCTCCAGACCTAGCCCCGAGTGACTATTTTCTGTTCCCTAATCTCAAAAAATGGCTTGGCGGTAAGAGATTTGCGGACAATGAAGAAGTAATCGAAGCTGTAAATGGTTATTTTGAGGAGCTTGACGAATCAGTCTATAGAGATGGCATTAATAGACTGGAACACCGCTATGAGAAATGTATCAGCCTTGGAGGAGATTATGTTGAGAAATAAAAAAAAAAATTTTTTAAAAACCTTGTTTTTCTTGGTCAGGCCGGAAACTTATCAATCCACCCTCGTAAATAAATTAAAGTATATTAGGTCACATTAGACTTCTTAATGCGCCGCTTCAGCCTACCGCCTTCTCTGTTACTAATTCATTAATGTCTCTTATTTCCTTTTTAGGATATTTGCACATCCAGTCATTATCTAATCAGGGTTAACCATGTAAGGGGCAATAATTCCACCAAATTTTTACCGTTTTTCATCGGGAAATTCAGTAATCGCGAAGCGATAATAAACTAATAGATTTTATTAAATTTTTAAAAATAGAAATATAGCTTTTTCCCTAATGTATGGAAATTTCACTCATCAGTAGAATTTTGAAATGAACTACACACATCATCTGCGACATGAATTAAGCTATGCATGTTTAACATTTGATTTATCCGTAAAGTGATGAAAGTAAATAACAAAATTACGAAGTAGGTTTTTTGCATATTCCGTCTGAAAAATTGCAGTTTTTTGGTGATTGAATATACGGGATGCTACGCACAATAACACAAAATGTTACCACTTTTCTTTGTTTAAAACATTTTAAATGTCAAAACGCCACAATAAAGTAAAACAAACAAAAAACGCAAATACAGAGCTCTCCAACTTGATCAATAGATACTTCGTTGTCAACTATTAGCTACCCACACTGGGCCAAACTTGGCTGCCCTAGTTTTAAACCAAACTTGACGAATTGTTCTTGTACCTAGCCTCGTTATTTGAATATTGACCAAACTTTGGACTAGTATTGTCAAACCTACACTTGGCTTCCCAGTATTGAACCAAACTTGGCAAAACGTTAGTAAACCTAGCTCTGGCATTTGACAATTAATCAAACTTTGGATTAGTATTGGCAGGTTAATGCCTACCTGCCCGGTATTGGACCAAACTTGACAAAACGTTAATAAACCTAGCCTTTGAACTTAATAATTAATCGAACTTTGGACCAGTATTGGCAGGCCAATGTTTGGCTGCCCCAGTTTTGGACCAAACTTGACGAAATGTTCCTGTACCTAGCCGCGTTATTTGTATATTGACCAAACTTTGGACCAGTATTGTCAAACTCATACTTGGCTTCCCAGTATTGAAGCAAACTTGGCGAAACGTTAGTAAACCTAGCCTTGGTACTTGACAATTAATCAAAATTTGGACCAGTATTGGCAGGTCAATACCTAGCTGCCCGGTATTGGACCAAACTTGGCGAAACCATAATGTACCTAACCTTGACACTTGCAGATTGGCCGAACTTTGGACAGTATCGATAAACCATTGATTAGCTGCCCCAAAATTGAACCAAACTTGGTGAAACGGTAATGTTGTTAGTCTTGGTATTTTAAAATTGACCGAGCTTTGGACCAATATTATCAAGGCAATGCTCAGTTTCCCACTACTGCTCCAGGTTTGGGCCTGTCATCAAGACCAGCATTTTTTAGTGAAAACTACTGCGTGAAGGTGATAAGCCAGAAAACGTGACATACTTCGGCGTTCATATAGGTACTGTTCGTTTCAAGAAGTTAGAGATATGCCCCTTTCCTTTATTAGGATGCGCCGTAACATAATTCCAAATTCAATCATATTTGTCTGCGGAGCTCATTTCTTCACCGATCATCGAGCGAGAACTAGACAAAAGTGTACAGTACCATTTGTAAAATTATTTAAACTGCCTCGTTAAAATTTAAGAATATGCTTTATTTAAAAGCATATTTAGCCAAAAATAATAACAAGTGNTTCCTAAAATTAAATGTGAATAATATATTATACCTATTTCACAAATTGCGGTTATATTCTAATGCCTGCGAATGCTTGTAAGAAAAAACCAGGCGAAAAATGCTCGTGCGTTTAAATGGGACATTCAATTAAATGAAGTTTCGATAACCCAACCTTTTAACCCGATTCGATATCCCCTAAGGACGTAAAATTCAATTACTGACATTCTGAAGACGAGTACTTGGGTTAACAACTAATGGACAGAAATCTATAATATCCTCTTCAAGGTAGGGTAAATGTTATAAGTTACTTTCATTTTTTATTTTATGGTAAATAAATAAGGGATGTATTCGGCTGTTTGGAGAACTAACAGATAGCTTTAAATAAAATGGAAGCGGTACTGAAAAAACGGTACTGTATGAAAATAAATAAACGTAAAACAAAAATATTTGTATGTAAGGGAAGAAAATATAGGGAAAGAGCGAAGGTAAAGATAGGAGACGAAAGATTAGAAGTGGCTGACTTTAGGTATCTAGGAAGTCAGATAAGTCAGGACGGAAGTTGGGATATAAAGCAAAGGATAACGCAAGGTCAAGTCGCCTTCAATAAAAAGAAGTCACTTTTATGCTCGCGAACGATTAATTTAGAAATTCGAATAAGATTGTTAAATGTTTCGAGCGCGACGTTGTGCGGGTGCGAAACGTGGATAATAGGCGTGGCGGAAAAGAAAACTTTAGAAGCGTTCGAAATGTGGTGTTATAGGAGAACGATGAAGATACTGTGGAGAAAAGAAGATTAGAAATAAAGAGGTATTAGAAAAAATATAGGTGAGATAGGTTGATAGGACACCTTCTGAGGCATGAAGTTCTATTCAGAAATATATTAGAGGCAGAAACGGTAGTTTGGAGGGGTAGATTAGGGCCTAGATTAGATTACTGTTTGCAAATAGTTAAGGATGTGGGTTGCTCAAGCTTTAGACCGAGCGGCATGGCCTAGAGGTTTAGACCATTGCTTAGCATTCGGGAGGACGCCGGTTCGATTCCGGGTCCGTCTGCCTTGGTTCAAGTTTTTCTGTGGTTTCCTTGGATCACTTAGGTAAATGCTGGGGCAGTAATATTCCACAGATAATCTTTCATTCTCTTCTGTATTCATTTCGTCATCAAACCCAACAAGACTTTAACACGGTCTTATTCAAATAATACTGAACTTGAAAGTAAACAAAAAATGTCAACGTTCCATTCGAAAAGTCAAAATTGGACGCCCAAGAAGTGACAGTTTTCGAAATACAAAAATTAGGAATAAAGTCAAACTATTTTAAAAATTTTATTTTGAAAAAGAATGATGCTAATTCTGTATTCTATATGCTTCAGAAACCCTCAATACTGAAATAAACAGGGTGTTCCACCTAAGGCGGTTTTACAGGGTACTCCATTTCTCGTGGGCGCTACCTAACTTCGTCATCTTAAATGGAACAGCCTGTATATTTTTTGTTTCTTTGTTTAATTCTAGGTCGACTTTGTTAACAGTTTCTTATACATATCTCTCATGGTTCTTAAGATATTCAACTGTTTTTGAAAAGAAAAACACAAACACACAACCACTCTAGGTGGAACACCCTGTAGGTATTTTAAATTATTTTTTTTGCTGAAAAGCCTTTTGTCACTTTGAACCTTTATTATTATTCTTCTTGGCCTTGATACATATATTCTTGGATTATTACTGCACAATTTTATACTTATATGAGTAATACATACCCGTGTTATTGAAAATTTGATCGTAATTGCAGATGTAATTTCATTCAGCGATTGATTGTACATCGATAAAAAACTTCTAAATTATTTCTGCATGATTAAGTTAACAAAGCGTACGACAGGTCTAATTATCCATGGTTTTAAATTATTATAAGTCTAGTATATATCTGTTATACTGGATCGATTAAATTAAGATTTAGTATATCTATGAATTTCTGTGATTCCAATACGAACAGATAACGTAAATAAATTAATTTTGAACGTGAGGGTCATTTTTAGGGGGTCAATAGGAAATTAAAAAAAAAAAACAGTTTTCCAATCTGTACCCTGTGACATTTCAATGAAAAGGGCTTGTTGTAAGGATATGATATTTATTTTTTTTTTATAATCTTAAAATAAATAGTTTTAGAGTTATTTAAGAAAATAGATGAAAATTGACCATCCCCCTCCTTATTTGCAGTTTGAATATATGGAAGAACACGTTTGCTTAATTTTTTTTTGTTTTTCATTCATGTCAAGGGCAGTAATAAAAAATACTTTTTTCAGAATCTTTATACTTTATTATTTCAATCCCGCCTCTGTTAACTTCTTACTTAAGCAAAGGTTTGTAACGATGATGTAAATACAATATAAAGAAGTTCAGTTTTTATAATCAAAAGAGCAATTACTACGCATACATGAAAATGTAATTATGTGTTTATCTCCATAAATTCCAACAAAGAATAAAAGACTTTGTTGTTTGCAAGTCGATTGAAAATAGTACAAAAAACGTAATACTCCCATTACAGCGATTATGTATTCTTTTATCTCCTTATGTAAAATGTAAAACAATTAAGCTTATTGCGAACATACTAACTACAAGCTAATCTTGTATGTAAGTGAAAGATCAAAGTCGAACTGTGTAATAATTGATCGTATTCATGAAATCCAACAGATTTATACAGTGAGCAAAATATTTTTTGGGGTCAAGCAGTATACATTTCACATTAATGAATGAGGATTCGAGTTTTTTTTTTTTCAATTTTACTTATATTTAGAAATTTTCCTACCGTTTCTACATATTTATACGTTTGAATCATATTTTATGACCCCCTGATACCTTATATTACCAAAACAGTGTTAAATTGTGTTGTTTGTGTACGAAATATAATTATTTGTCTATAATGATTGATAAATATTTACCACAGTGTAAGTATAAGCGAGAGATATTTTAAAAGAAAAGTATTTCTTTTTAAAAAGTTAAATTTCTCGCTTGTCCATTTTCAACCTTTTGTTTTTGTTGCTTAAAATTGCCAGATATTGAGAATTATCTAGATTTTGTATAAAGTTGAATAAAAAACACTTTTCCTTAAGCTAGATCTAAATTCCCTAGACATAAAGAAATTTCTCTAAGTCTGGCAACCCTGCTGTTTATCGGTACGTATGTACGTATCTAATTAAATGCTACTTGCAAGGCGCATGTCTGATAAATAATGCGTAAAACTTAAGTAAGTATTGTCTTATATCGACTTGAACTTAAAGTACGAATTAATAGCGTATAGATTCGGAATAAACATCACAAATAATACAGAAGTGTTTTTAAGTGTGAAATAGATTACAAAAAAGTATATGAAACATAATTTTAAATCAATGTACTTAGATTCATATAAAACATCTAACTTACTACATAGCAAGGTCAGTTGGTGGTAGGAGACACATCTGAAGTTAATTAAAGTTACTTTACAATTGTAAAAAACGTAAGTACTTATAGCATTACAAGAGCATCTACTTATACATACATAGATCATACATATTGGCAACTCGATCAATCAATCAATCAATAGCAGTCGAATGTGTAATGGAATAAAATAGCGGATTTATTATATTTATTCAAGTTTATTTACTATTTCTCATTCATTTACATTTTATACGACTACTATCGTATCAGGAGAAAGACTTAAAGATTTCCACTTATCACTTACGAAAATTGTAATTTTTAACAAGATAGTATATTACAGTAACACCTTTACCTTTAGAAAGAAGTTGGACCAAGAATTTTTTATATTTTGAAAGTATTACCAATTTTGTATTTCAAAAATTGCCGTTAATGTGGCATGCAAGTTTAATTGTTCAAATGGAAGGTTGTGACTTTTTACCTATTTTCGAATTTTGTGTTGATTTGCCTGAAAGTTTTGTTGTGTTCCACAATTTATATTTCAATAAAAATTATTTTGTTTTAACACTTTGCCGTAAGAGCCATTAACCAAACCAAAAACGAAAAAATTCACAGTTAAAAGAAAAAAGACTCAATTTTTTGTAAGTTATCAAACAACAGCAACTAATTCAGATGCAACAATTCTGCAGTTTTTGTATTACAGGCCCATACACCAAAGTGCAAAAAAAATATATTTTTTAGTAGTTTCGGTCATCAAACCCAACAAGACTTTAACACGGTCTTATTCAAATAATACTGAACTTGAAAGTAAACAAAAAATGTCAACGTTCCATTCGAAAAGTCAAAATTGGACGCCCAAGAAGTGACAGTTTTCGAAATACAAAAATTAGGAATAAAGTCAAACTANATTGAGTCCTACTGAGCCCTTAACGATTTTAATACTTGGGTACAGTTAGAAATTTGCTGCCACGTTGGTCGTTTTCCGTCTCTTTTCCATTCCATCACCTTCTTCAAGTCCGGGTCGTGTTTTATATTGTCGCACCCAGTCCCTGTCGAGGCTTCGAGATATAATCTACGTTCAGGTTGTCAACGCAGCACTACCACTGAGGATGTCAGCTGCAGAAGCTGACGAAACGTTTGGAGGGAATAGTTCACATACACCACGGCCCTACAGCCCGAATCTTCATTCTGTTATAGCCGATTACCTTCTCTTAGCCATCTTGTAACTGCAAAAGAATGGTTCCCATTTCCACATTGCTGGCGTCGGTGTCCAAAATGAACATTCCATTGGGCCGAGGATAAACCAGTACGGGGGCTGTGATTAAAGCTTCAAAGTCTCAAATGCAGTTTGATAATCCGAATCCCAATGAAATTTGCGGTCACTTTCGGTTAAACGTGTCAAAGGTTTGGCGATATTGGCAAATCCATAAACATAGCGACGTTAATACATGCAAAATCCCAAGCTTCTTATGTCGTGCACTTTTTCAGGCACTGGTCATTCCTTCACGGCCTTTATCTTCTCTGGATCCACGGCCACGCCCTTCGCTGATACAACATGTCCCAAGTAAAAAAACATTCTTGTCAGTCTCATTCTCAGTTGGCATTCTGATAAAGTAGATGTTGCTCTTTGCATTTCTGCTCACTGATTAGATTCCTACAATATCTGTCAATCACTCCACTTATTTCAACAGACGTCGAGTATTTTAGGAAGGAGTACTTTTAATTTAATTTTTAATTCTTTGCCAGTGTAATGTCTTTTATTCAACCCCACACCTGACAGCAGTTGTAATGTTCGTGGGTTTAACAAAATTAACTTCTTAGACTGATAACGACAGGAACTACTTATTTACACTAATTATTAAAGAACTTAAAAACACTATTAAATTATTACTAAACTTAGGTTATGAATGATTCTATTTATTTACATTACTGTTGATATATCACTATTTATTGCGCTATTTATTTCACTGTTATCACTGTCAATTTATTTCTGGATTCACTTCTGCAACGGTAAATTTATTTCTTCTCTCGGCGATCATCTCTTCCTTTAAATACTCTTTAGTTTATTTTCGGGAAACTCCTGGAAACATCCGGATAGTTTCTTTTTTCTGACCCAGAGCGCAGGTACGACACACACATTTACAAATACGGTGCACATGAAGAGAGGCGCCCTCGGCTAGTCGGCGAATCGATAAGCCGTTCACGCACACGTGTGCCCGATCGCACACAAACACACTTGTGCTCGCTACAATATGTATGTAATAATTAATAGTTGTAACATGTGAGTAGAATACGTGTGTATCCAATCAACTATACGTATACATTTAACTCCGTCCACTTTTTGTCAACTGTTTTCGGTCATCTTGTGCAATTTTTAATTTAGGATTCTGATTAAAAGAAAACACTCTGGATATCGAAAATACGTCTGTAATACAATTTGATCTTTTAGTTAAATTTTTTAATAGTTAACTACTACTACTACTTTTACAGTTCAGTAAAACTAGACGGTGTCATAGGGGGGGGGGGGTGCAAAAAAATTGCTAACAAGCTTCTTTTTTCAAGGTCGATGAAAAAATCACACTCCAAATCCGCCGGGGTGGTATTAAAATAGACGTGGTTTCCTATTTATCTTCGTTCTTGCTTTTTTTTTTGGCGTGTACACTAATATTTTCTACAACTTCGTTTTATAATTTTTTTTATAACTTTTACGCGCCAGTGCCCATTATATGAAAGAAATGGCATATTTATTTATTACCCCTTCGGGATTTTGCGTAATAGGGGCGTTTTTTGTGTTACTTGTAGTTCTTCATACCTATAATGAGCACTGGAGTGTACAATATGTTATAAATGAATTTATAAAGCAAAGTTGTAGAGAATATTAGTGAGTCCATGCCGAAAACAAAATCTCAAAAAACAAAAATAAATAGGAAACCACCCCTATGTCAATACCCCTGACGGATTTCAAGTCTGATGGTTCCATACACAAGAGACATCTGTTTATGGAGCCTAACAAAATCAGCGGGTCTGCAATTTTTTTTTTTTGAAAAAATGATATCTTTACTAATATTTTAATAAAAACTGACTAGTCGGGACAATTGAAACATTTATTTTTTTTTATTTTTTTTACTTTTCTAGAAGATTACAAGTTAACCTTGCTGTTTGTTATGTATGTTAAATCAGACTTCTAAGAGAAATTAAGCATACAAATTACAATGAACAATAAATTAAATTTTATAAAATAAACAAGTAAAATTTAACTCTAACAGATAATCTAAGCAAGTCATA
>NW_020439309.1:255839-257023 GCF_000699045.2 Agrilus planipennis
GACCGAGCGGCATGGCCTAGAGGTTTAGACCATTGCTTAGCATTCGGGAGGACGCCGGTTCGATTCCGGGTCCGTCTGCCTTGGTTCAAGTTTTTCTGTGGTTTCCTTGGATCACTTAGGTAAATGCTGGGGCAGTAATATTCCACAGATAATCTTTCATTCTCTTCTGTATTCATTTCGTCCGTCTCAACTTTCTCACCCGAACCACCACCCACCCATTCCCACGATTTCTGAAAACAGGTTGAAGAGGGCCTTCCGCCCTACCTTTCGTCGTAGCGAAGATTAGCTCAGAATAGGAAAGAGTGGAGGTATTACGTGTCCAACCAGTCTTAGGACTGACGACCTTATGATGATGATGATGATTATAATTCTCAAACGATTCAAATAAGGATGAAACAGGCACCAAACAGGATCAATAATAGTACTAGTAATACCAAATTCTTGGAGCATTCCAAAACGTTTCGATTCTTCCAGTCCAGCTCACTTATAACATTCTACTTGAGAACAATCCTAGATATTTGAGAACATTGCTAAGGATTACCCTAGAAACATTTAAGAACATCCTAGTATCAAAACGGGTGTTTGGTGGCCGGTAGTCGACTCGCAAATCTCTGCACATATCAAACTGGACAAATCTTGGACATTATACGAGTTATGCAACAGTTTTTATAACACTGATAGAAATATATATGTATGTTTATAAAATGCCCTAATATAGTGTCAGAAGCTTTCCCCACTCCCCATACATAATGGTCCTCGAAAATTTCAGTGTTCTCGATTCTTCCGGTCCAGTTCACTTTTTAACATTCTACTTGAAGACAATCCTAGGCATTCGAGAACATTTTAGACGAGGACAGCGCTAGAAATATTTTGACCCAAAAATGAAAATGCATTATATTTATACATATAAGTATGTGTAAACCATATTTATTAAATATGCTGAACAATTGGGATCCGTCAAATGGAAGGAGCCTAAAAACATGGCGCCGATTAGGGAAAATTTATCGTAATTCCCATAGTGTACCGTGCAATTTCCAAGTTTTTAAATTACGATAAAATGATAAGTATTGACACAATATGTGATTGGACTGACACAAAGCCTCGGAAAGGAAATTTCGTTGAAGGTGAGCGTGTTTTTAATGCCAATCACATTATAAAATTCGGAAATAACAAATCCGGAAGCT
>NW_020439309.1:258494-278415 GCF_000699045.2 Agrilus planipennis
CCCCCTACAAACTACCTCAAGTTAATGAGGAAAAATTGTTGTTGTTGCCAACACCGCCGCCGGGAATCGAACTCGGGACCTCTGGCTTTACGCACCAACGCTCTGTCCACTAAGCTAAGAGAAATGACAACAGCAACAACGACAAACCAAAGCATTGCTGCGTAAAGCCAGTAAAGCCAAAGGGCCCGGGTTCGACTACAGGCGAGAGTATGACAACAGCATCAATTTTCCCTTATCAACCTGAGGTAGTTTATAGTGGGTTAAAAAATCGAAAAATGAATTTCTTATTAATATTTCATATTTTATTAATCTTACTAATACTAATTATATAAATTTAAAAAAACTGTGCCGTGGTTAGACCTGAAAAGGTATATATGATCTCTATAATCTTTTTTGTTATTGTAAATTATTGTAAAATAAAATGGAGGAATTTGTGGGATACACATATAGGTATCTTATTTCTCAAGGTTTGTTAGATTGTTGATATCGATAAACAGCGCAAGTAATTAATCTTTTACAATAAGTTTGAGTAAATATTACGAATAGTAATCATTTGGTAACTTTTACCGCTTAGCAGAAGCTGGTAAAAAGTTGATTAAGAATTAATTTATGATTTATCAAATTTGATATTAAGCCAAGTCATTAATAAATTAATTTTTTGAATTAACTTTGCCACTACAGACACCATTTTCCTAATTAATTTGAGGTTTTCTGTAGTGGGTAAAGTTAATTAAAAAACAAAAAATTCACTAATACAAATTCTTCATCTGTTGTTGATTCTGGACAGTTACTGATATCGTAACAATAAAAAAGATTTGGGGGATAAGTAAGTTTTTAAATGTCACTGAAATTGTACTACAAAATTTACAGAAATTGGTTCACATTATTTGGGAAAATATATTATATAAAAGTTGCATATTTTTAAAGGGGAAATCCATTGTTCAAGGTCATTTAATAATAAAGTTATAATAACCTCAATAATAGAAAGAGCGGGAAGGCTGATAACTTGAAGTGTCAAATTTTTAATGACTTTTTTGTATTAAATTGTAAATTTTGGCATTTAATAAATCTATACTGCAATCGGAATTGCCAATTGTTGATAAAACATGCAAAATCACTATTTTTTTACAATTTTTGTCGAAAACGCTGGGTCAATGGAGTTCAACTAAAGCTGATTTTGTTCGGCTTTTAATTACTTATATTTTTTTAAATGTACACATTTTTATATGTACTAAGCTTCGCATTCCAAACGAGAAAAAACGATTTTCGCGATCTTTCGCTAAATCCAACAAATATTCATATTCTAAATTTAGATCATCGTCTTCTGGATATCGCAATGTTATTATGGAAATTATTTCCGTTTAGGTTGCAGTTTGTTTGAGGGTGAAACCTAATTTTACACTGTATGCTATAATCCTCGGACGCCCTTTAGGTCTCAATGTCACTATTACTTTTTAGGTTAGCTCATATAGACTGCATAATGCATCTGTTACCGGAAATGTATTAAATCTAGGAATTGTAAACAATTCCTAGGAAATGTATACAATTTCGAGGCTATTTAGAAAATCTATAAAATATTGTTTCAAANGGTTAGTTTTTATTGGAAAGTAGTTAATGTAGGTGAAGAGTGAAGATCTATGTCTGAAGTGCTATTGCAGCTTTTCACTGAACATATTAACTTTTTATTTGATTTAACTTTAGAAGAAAACTTCGTCGACTCCATCATCAAAAACATTTTTACTTTTTTAACGTGTTTTGTTATTTCAACAAACAATTTTACAATTTGCGTGCACAGTTCCTATGTAAATATTTCCCTCATTCGCGTTATAAATTTTGCCACCAGATGGTGTATGCCCATTTGACGGATCTCAATAGTGAGTTGTATAAATCCAGTTGGTCATTCTCCGGCACTATTACCCGCCTTCTAAAATATTAACAATAAGTTTAAAACCTTTCTTTCAGGAAGTAATTTGCAAAATTTGCGTCATTGTTTTGGAAGTTGAAAGAACGTAAATGTTTATTAAAATGAATTCAAAAAGCTCGATCTGCTTGCTGCAAGCAATAAAAAGAAATTGTATTTTCAACTTTTAAGTTTATAAACTTCAGTTTTTTTAAATGTGTCAATTTTATCTTTACAGTTAAAGATTTATGTTGTACCTGACTGCTTTAAAATTAGCTTACTGTTATGTTGCGTACTGATAGGATTTAAGTGATTTTCTCGGACAGATTACCAACATATTTATTACATTTCCACATATAAAATATAAATAAATAGAATTTAAGAATACCTACCTATTTTATTTTCTGTTTGTTCGTTCTTAACTGAATCGTTTGGGAATGACGATCGTTTTAACGAAACTTTAGTTGCGTTTATGTGAATTAGAATAAATAATAAAAAAGCGATCCTGTTTTCCATTTTTGTAAATAAATACATTTTTTGACATCCAGAATGAGTATTATTAGATGATAGCGATAAACTGATAACTAACAGGTCAAAATTTCCTGTTATCTATCTTGGTATAAAGCAAATTAGGTCTGTTATGTACAACCGGCACCCCGGAAGCCGCATATATATATATGAAACACTGACATTTTTAGATGGTTTTTACATGGTTAGTTTTTAATATGAAAATTCATTTTTCGATTTTTTTTTATTACCCCCTACAAACTACCTCAAGTTAATGAGGAAAAATTGTTGTTGTTGCCAACACCGCCGCCGGGAATCGAACTCGGGACCTCTGGCTTTACGCACCAACGCTCTGTCCACTAAGCTAAGAGAAATGACAACAGCAACAACGACAAACCAAAGCATTGCTGCGTAAAGCCAGTAAAGCCAAAGGGCCCGGGTTCGACTACAGGCGAGAGTATGACAACAGCATCAATTTTCCCTTATCAACCTGAGGTAGTTTATAGTGGGTTAAAAAATCGAAAAATGAATTTCTTATTAATATTTCATATTTTCATAGCCTAGAGGTTTAGACCATTGCTTAGCATTCGGGAGGACGCCGGTTCGATTCCGGGTCCGTCTGCCTTGGTTCAAGTTTTTCTGTGGTTTCCTTGGATCACTTAGGCAAATGCTGAGGCAGTAATATTCCACAGATAATCTTTCATTCTCTTCTGTCTTCATTTCGTCCGTCTCATCTTTCNTAGCAGAAGCTGGTAAAAAGTTGATTAAGAATTAATTTATGATTTATCAAATTTGATATTAAGCCAAGTCATTAATAAATTAATTTTTTGAATTAACTTTGCCACTACAGACACCATTTTCCTAATTAATTTGAGGTTTTCTGTAGTGGGTAAAGTTAATTAAAAAACAAAAAATTCACTAATACAAATTCTTCATCTGTTGTTGATTCTGGACAGTTACTGATATCGTAACAATAAAAAAGATTTGGGGGATAAGTAAGTTTTTAAATGTCACTGAAATTGTACTACAAAATTTACAGAAATTGGTTCACATTATTTGGGAAAATATATTATATAAAAGTTGCATATTTTTAAAGGGGAAATCCATTGTTCAAGGTCATTTAATAATAAAGTTATAATAACCTCAATAATAGAAAGAGCGGGAAGGCTGATAACTTGAAGTGTCAAATTTTTAATGACTTTTTTGTATTAAATTGTAAATTTTGGCATTTAATAAATCTATACTGCAATCGGAATTGCCAATTGTTGATAAAACATGCAAAATCACTATTTTTTTACAATTTTTGTCGAAAACGCTGGGTCAATGGAGTTCAACTAAAGCTGATTTTGTTCGGCTTTTAATTACTTATATTTTTTTAAATGTACACATTTTTATATGTACTAAGCTTCGCATTCCAAACGAGAAAAAACGATTTTCGCGATCTTTCGCTAAATCCAACAAATATTCATATTCTAAATTTAGATCATCGTCTTCTGGATATCGCAATGTTATTATGGAAATTATTTCCGTTTAGGTTGCAGTTTGTTTGAGGGTGAAACCTAATTTTACACTGTATGCTATAATCCTCGGACGCCCTTTAGGTCTCAATGTCACTATTACTTTTTAGGTTAGCTCATATAGACTGCATAATGCATCTGTTACCGGAAATGTATTAAATCTAGGAATTGTAAACAATTCCTAGGAAATGTATACAATTTCGAGGCTATTTAGGAAATGTATAAAATATTGTTTCAAAAATTTTTTAATACACACATATCCTGGGAAATGTATACATTTCCTAGGAATTGTATGAAATTCCGATATTGTACTAGGAATTGTATAAAACTAATGGTTTCCATTAATAAAATGAATAAAACACGTTAGTAAACTGAGAATTAAGAGTTATCTATGTTTACGTGGTTTTAGTGCGATCGCCTGATGTATATGCAATAGTGACGTTATTGTTTGGTTATTAGGTAGATTTATACTAGACTGGAATTTCTTTAATGCCCCTGATATGTTGGAATAATGTCTTCGAAAAGTATGCTTCATTATGATCTTCGCTTCCAATATATACTGTTATGTTCTAATACTATAAACACCTTTTTTTACTTTCACGTCATTAGTAGTTAATGACCCATAATAATATAAGGGACAGATAGTAATTGTTAAGTTAGTTCTAAGTTTGGTTTTGTACCTCTTTGACCTCTTTTTAATAAAGTCTTTTCAAACGTTTAATCCTATTTTGTATAACATCGACTTGGTTCGATTGAGTGTTATCAAAGGGTTAGTGTTCGAAATAAGAAGACTTTACAATTGTTCTATTATTGTCAAAACTCCAATTATTTTACATTGAAAGGCAACGTCCTGGTGTAAATTAAAGGTGTCTTTTACAATAATTAAGTAGAACACCCAGTTAAACGTGTCTGGGATAAAAACAACGTATTGTACGCCGACCATAAGGGATCCTTCGGACCAGTCCTCAGCGTCGTGACGTAACAAAATTGGCGCAGTCAGTAGGATCTTCAGAGGAATTTCTTCGAAGATCAACGCTAGTGATTCGAAAAGGTTTTGCAGAGATTCATCTTCAATCTTTCACCATACCGGTCACTAGAGGGATTCAGAGAAGCTGTCACAACCACATCCACCCGTGACTAAATTAGCTGACGAGGAATTCCAAGAGAAATCAATTCTATGCATCGGGCATCTTTTCTCCTAATCATCTGGTGAGTAGTTTTTAATTGTATCCAGTGCTTTAAACGAATTTATTATGTCTTTACAACCGGAACAATCACAAAACGCCACCAGTACAAATAAAATTTCAGACTCAATTTTTACAACATTGTTGAATAATTTACCCGTGTTTAATGGAGGTGAAAATGNCTGAAACAAAGATAACTTCGTCACATTATTCTAACATCTAACATATCAGCCCGCCTCCGGTGCCGGGACCATTGTAGTAACTTCATACATTTCCCAAACCAAACAATGGCGTCACCAATAGATATAGGTACATCTTCCAACAGCCTGCCGTATTATTGCCTATTTAGTATTACCTGTAATGCATTTCCGATTGCTATTTAGGAAATTTCAATATATAATATAATTCATTTCACACATTTCCGGGCAATTTTAGGAATTATATACATTTCCTAGGAATTGTATACAATAATGGATTTCATACATTTCCGGTAACATATCGATAACGAAATCAATAGTATGTCTTCTAAATAAATAGCCAAATAATACAAAGCACATGTATGGACCGAAGTAACTGCATGTTTCGTGATTTAGGCAATATTATTACTCATTTTGTATGATCAATAATTTCGTAAATTCGGCATTGCGTACGTAAATATGGACAAGTATATGCCATCTATTGGTTGACGTCAATTTTATGTGAAAAACATGTTTTCGTCGGGCCGTTCGACATTTACCAGACTGTTTGGCAATGTTCCTTCATACATATGTACGTATATCTGTTTGTAACGGAATAAATCATCCGTGACTTTTATTTCCTTATTTATTGTCATCGTGTCAGGAGGCCATGCCTATAGTTCATCCGTGTCATATGTTGACGATTTTTATACGGACTAAGATTTAATAAAACGATGATAGATAGTGGCAGGAAACACTGCAGTTTTTTTCTACACGATACACAAAATATTTTCGTATTCTTGAAGCTCAAATAATAGAACATTTTATTAGAGGTTACTAGGCTATTGACCCGTCTCTAAAAAATTAGTTTAACAATAAAATACGCCAACAGATAGGTGCATTGTTAATAATCTTAAGTCCTGGTGAATAAACAAAACTCAAACGCTGAAAACCAATCATCTTTCTTCTAAAGGCTGTTCCAAAATTAATGCAAGATTTAGCGTCATATAATAATAATGTGAGATAATGTGGTAGCTGATTATTCAAGATTATTGAACATGGAGTGCCATATAAAACAACAACGCGTTTGTATTATTGAGCAATATTAAAAAAAAAAATGAAGGTTTGACAGCTATAATTCGTATTTTTACGCACAAAAGGTGATCGAAAGTGACTTAACTTCATCAACTGTGAAGGGACTGATTAAACAATTGAGAGAAACTAGGCTAATTAGTGATCTTATGCACTCTGGCCATCCAGTCGTTCAACACAAAACATCGAAGTAGTTCGAAGAGTGTTGTTGAGAACCCAAGAACAATCAAGTCGGCAACGTGGTCAACAGTTAGGCACTTTTAGAAGCCCATGTTTACAAAGTTCAATTGACTCTAGAGCTAAAATCAAATTACCACGCGCAACAAAGAGAGTTCGCTGAATGGATCATGAAACAACAACTGGATTCCGATTTTTCGAACAAAATCATCTTCAACGGTGATGCTCATTTAAATCATGAATACTTTTTAATGGATCAAATTATCGCATTTGATGGAAAATACTGCTAGTGAGGCAATAACTGTTAATTGTGAACAGAAAAGGTTAGAAATCAGAACAACAATAGAATAGAGAGCACTTTCTCAGATGTGAAGGGTATAACAAAAGCAGAAACAGGATTTAAAAAAATAGAAGTGGACCTAGATTAGGTTACTTTTCGCAAATAGTTAAGAGATGTAGATTGCTATAGTTTTAAATGCGAAGATTAACTCAATATAGAAAGGATGAGTGAAGGTGCATGTCCAATAGGTCTTCTGGTTGAAGACCTAATGATGATGATGAGATATCAAAATGATGTAATTCTACTAAACCCCATATCAAATTAAGGATCTTTATAAGACCGTCAAAGAATTGATTTGTTCCTTGAGGTTCTATCTGAAATTAAAAATTGCAAACAATTATCGTTGAATCAATTAAACCTCGTTGTTTGACATGAAAAGATTTTGAAAAAGAAACGACGACAAGATATCGAACAAATGATTATTCTTTACAAAAGGGATTATCCTTGCTACGCTCAAAAAAATAATCATTTGGGAATGTTCTTGCACGTTTTAGAAAATTCTAAAACATTCTTGAACCATGCAGATGGTTTTCCGAAAAATCTGTGACATTTTATAACGTTCTAACCAGACGTCGGAACTCAATTAAAACCTTTACTTATTGTCTATATAGAGTACTTTGGGGCGTCAGTCTTTTAACCCCCAATATTTTTATAAATCAACCTTTGCAGTTGAAAACCAAAATTCTCTTCATGGGCGGTGGTGGAAGGTTATCGTACCGTGTAACTCTCATAAAGCTGGAGGAGGAACTTTAGCGGCTCGTACACTTCCTTTTAGTATTACTCTAGTCACTATTACTATAGCCACTTCCGAAGAAGATTAAAAAGATGTTTATATGCATTTGTCTTGATCAACTATACAATTTCCATTAAGGAACTCCTCCCCCCTATTTGATTGTGAGAGTGAAACTTTGGGACGTTGTAAATAAAAAAAAGCGTTTGAACCGAACTAGTTCAGAGTGGCTTTCTTTCATTGAATAAAAAAGTTAATATAGGAGTGGTGCAATATTGTTACTCTTTTTCTTTATCACTTCCGGTTTTAAATTATAAAAATAATGCAATAATAATTTTCTTCCATTACCACAACCTTAAGTATAAGACCATATCATGTGTGTTAGTAAACAAAGTAACATTTTTGATACAGGAATGAAGAATTAATCATATGTTCTAAAGTCCGAGGATCACTGGAACATCAGCGTATAAAAATATTTATTATAATAAGTCATTCTACCAAGTTGTATTTGATAATGTGGTGTTATGACCGCATCTTAATTTTATTTATTGATTTTTAATGCAAAAAAAGATAAAATAAAAAATTATATTTCGCGCGGGATGTTTTACATATAAGTTAATGCTGTGTTATGTATTAATAGAAACACGGTTTTCTCATTAATTCGTCCTCAGTGGTAGTTCTTAATTGTAAATAGTATTTGTTTTGTATAGAAAAATACAAGAAATTGGATATCGTTACTAGTAAGTTCTACTTTCTTTCACCTTTTTTGCAAAAGATCATAATTTTGACGCACGTCAAAAGGGAAAAGAAACTCTTACAGAATCATTTCATTATCTGCCTGTCCGTCTGTCGACACCCTTTTTCTTAGAAACGCGAGGAGGTATCCAGTTAAATTTACTCGACTAGAAATTAGTTCAGGGAACCCGGATTATGATCAGATCCGGACCAGATTTTTCGTAATACGGTCATCTAATCAGTTTCTGATCAGACTCCGTCCCTTGATCTGGTCTCCACATCAAGAACTGATCAGCGTACAGTACTTTATCCGTTGTTCCAGCCATCTGATCAGGAATTGATCAAAGTGTAGTATTGCTTCTCTTGATTCGTCTATCTGATCAGTTTATGATCAAAGTACACTACCCTATCCCCTGATCCAGTCATCTGATCAATTCCTTATCAGAAGATTCTGATATTACGGTTTCGGTACGCTGTTTAAAGCAATACTGTATCCGATGACCTGAACTGGATTATAATACAGAATTTAGTTTTTTCTCTGATCCACTTTTTTTAATGTTAATTATAATATAATGAAACCGATTCAGCATGGATCTTTGGGGTGGATCCGGTATAGATTTTTGGAACGGATCCAACATGGATCTTTTAAACGGATCCAGTACGGATCACATATGGCGTGCCGATTTCTAATTAAATCCGGAACACGAAGCCTGATTTGCGGACTGTCATTGTGAGTCCGTTGTTTTAAATTTTTACGTTGAGTTCATTTTTCTGATCAACGACACACTAATCCAGTTACCACTGATTCGAGCGAAAAATACTTGTTTTTATAATGTATGTGCCATTTTGGGTGTGCCATTTCGACTATTTTTGTGATTAGCAATCCCGAAAGTCAGTGAGTGTAAAGTGCGAGATAAAAAGCTAAATAGCCTTACTGCACCACGCCGATCAGAAAATTTAAAAAAATTATGCACCTTCGAGTTATACATAGAATAAATAAAAACGTTTTAGTTATTATTTACTATTGTTTTTGTTATTAAATGCTTACACATCGAAAACAACCCCACATATATACAGATATAAATTTATAATTTAAAAAGAGAAAAAAAATCGTTTTAACTATTATTCTAACTATTATTCAACTATTATTCTAATTTGAAATAATACAACTTTATAAACCGTAAATGTTTTTTTCTAATTTTGCAGTCAAGATATGTAACCAAAAGTTTTCAATTTTGACTTATAACTCGAAAACAATAAAAGAGCAGAGAGGTGCCATTAACATATTTTGTATCTCTTGCCCACCCTGTATAGTACTCATCATTATTAAAACTGGAACTCTTTTTTTAAATGATGTGTTTTTGGTAACAAACAATTTGCAATTTTTAATGTTGACACTATTATGATGCAGTGATAATATGAGTTAATGCGATATAAATATCAGTTCAGAGTTTGCGTCAAAGCATTATCTTGACAATTTTGTAACATATTATCAGTTGGAGAATTTGTACTTAATAATATTGTAACAGGTTATTAAATAAATACTCATCTTCGTGTACCTAATACAACGGGTTCCACGAATATAATGATATAAAAATTAACCCCCAAATGTAAAGGGGTGGTGAAAAAAAATAAAAACACCCCAAAATAGTTTTTTGCGTTTTTTCTGAATATAAAAAAATACGAAAAAATTAGATAAAGGTAAAAAAATGTACATAACAAATTGCTAATGTTTATTTTTCGTAAATGCGATAGATGACGAGGAAATTGCATGCACAATTTCATGTGAATTAATGCGCAATGACCTAAAAATTCAATTTTTTATTCTGCAGTTTGCAGTAAAATATTATTTTTAACTAAGTAAATCTTTTAATTGTTATAAACAAATTTAATATTTGTTTTGTATTTTTGAGAAGAAAGAAGATTTTCATCATATTTTTTTTTGATTTTCGAGGAAAACGCAAAAAGCTACCTTGGGGATGTTTTTATTTTTTTTACCACCCCTTTACATTTGGGAGTTAATTTTTATATCATTTTATTCGTGAACGAAATGTGCATATTATAATAAAAATGTAGAACTTTCGTAGACTTGTCTTCGAAATGACAGATTTTACTGGATTAAACTGGACGTGGATTGCTAAAATGAAAAATAATTTAATATAACAACCAACGCGTTACTAAGTCAATCCCAATGTGGCTTTAATTTCTACGTTAATATCTAAAAACGGGCATGAAATAGAAATTTAATAGACGAGTATTATAAACTATCTATAATCTGGTTTAATTTGATATATGCAGGTTCAGCTGTATTTGAAATGCAGCTGAATTAAATATCATTAAAATTAGTCAAATTAATCAATTTAGGTCATTCGTGTACAAGAAACCTTCTTTGAGTTTTAGATTTTTATTTGGTATGGTTACATGTACTTTTAACTAATGATTACAACTCAGTACTTGTTTACTCTTACTGACGGGCCGACATCAGATATTAACGGCTTGATGCTTTTGGTTATTGGTTATGGGAATCTAGAAATCTTATTATAGGCGAGGGTTCCACCCACGAAGAATTACAACTTCAGTCAATTATGTACACTATCACGAACTTCTCAAACATGGAAACCAAAGATGAAACCTAAACTATGTTTAGTACACTTTGTGAAACTGCATTTATTGATTCTACCAATTCAAATAATACTATAGGAAATAAAGTATTTATTAGAAAATTGAAAAAATAATACTCGTCATTTCTTAATTCAATGTATGAAGGTTTCTTGTGTCATGAATATCGATAAAAGTAAAGCGTTATTGTTTTCTATTAAGCAATAAGGCCGAAAAATCATTTTTTTTTTGTTTTTTCGACATTTAGAAAATTGCAAGATTTCGAAAATACTGACGACGGTTTGTCTACATATACAATGAGACTTGGCATGAAATCGATTCATAAACAAAAAGATTATCGTATTTATATTAGGTAAAACTTTATAAAAGTCTGAATTGTGATGTACTGAAAAAGTGTGTCAATGATGGGCGCAATCAATTCAGTAGTTTTTGCAAAATCGAATTTATTTATCCCAAATTTGTTAAAAATTACCATTTTGTATTGAATATCCAATTGGCTAGCACTCTTACTGATCTCATTGTCTTCCTTTAGACTGGGAGTATCATATCCTTAAAAAAATAGGAAGCTTTTGAAATTTGTTTATGAAAAACCGTCGAAGAAGCTTTTGTTTTAATAACAAATAAAATATCTTCTGTTCTTCACTCGATTTGTTAATAAGGCATACCATTCGAATGCTTACTGAAGAACACACATGTCTATAAAATAAAAAAGTAACTTTCTATGACCAATAGATTTATGGCAATTCTTTCTAAATTAGAGTAATTCTAGCTAGTATGCTACTCGCCAAGTAAAGGTAAAGAAAAATTGAAAACGGATCTTCAGGTCCGCCCACCCTGCTAAAATTTGCAATATTTAGATTTCAGAGAGTTAAGAAAATGTTATTTTTGCACCAATTAAAATCAAAGTGTGTAATGTAGTTTAAAACTTCATGAACATTTAATATTTAACAAAATAATTCGAAGTGGTCTGTATTCTGTCGAAACTGCCAGACGCGGATCGCGATTTCGATCTTTTTGGATCTCATCAGAGCGCGCAGGCAGCTCCGACAGAACACAGACCAACCTTTACCTGCTGTCTTAACAGCGCGTTTTAGAAAATACCACAAATGGCGTGGTGAGCGCCATCTGTAGTACGATNGCGGCTAGAATTTTTTTAAGGAGCGGGGTTAAGGTAAAAAAATGCCGAAAATCCGCATTGCCCCATTGTATATATATCTGCCTATACGGGCTAATCTTCCAAATGGCTGAATTAATTTCGATGAGATTTTACTGACATGAAGAGAAGGTTGTCACTAGTGATTTAGACCAGCGGTTCCCAATTTTTCTTTTCTATTGAACGAACTCTTTCTGACTTGCACTTTTTTGGCGTAACCCCATCTCGATAAACTGATAAGAGTTTTATATCTAATAATAAATCCCCTGACACCTTATTGTGTACATGCTGAACTCAAAAACTTTATTGTACGTATATATTTAAAATGCACATTTTTACTAATGATATCATTAAAATTAGGTGCAATGTTTCATGTCCGTCAATTGAATTCGAATATCCGGAACGGTATGCAGTCAAATTCTGAATTTATTTTACTGTAGATGTAAACTGAAAAGCTCGTCTGTAATCTGTAAGTCGATACCAAACGAAACCGCGGCAACCTTCTTAATGACTGCAGAGTATTCATCTTTAATGGTAATTCAATCCAAAGGTCATTCTAATTAAATCATTCGATTCGAATTTTTAGAGAGGATGAATTCTTAATATCGATTAAATTCTCATTTGGAAGAAGATAAACATTCGTAACTTTTTTGTTCACCACATTCAATCTAGAAGCCAAATTCGTTTTTTTTTTGGTTAGGGAAGATATTTCGCCTCTCTGTAAATTTAGTTGTTCTTATTCACTTTAAGAACCTGCTGATTACGTTGAGTTTATCGAATACTAGCTTTTCACCCCTACAACGTTTTATGTAATGTCGCCACCTTAGATTTCAAATACAAACGTAGCAACAACATTTCATCCTTAAGGGTTGATTTGAATAATAATGTTCCAAACAAAAATTGCAATACCTCCCCCCCTTCCTTTTGGAGATTTCGTAGCTTATATATAGTCAACCTACAGTGTAATTATTAATTATTTTATTTGGTAAATTAAAAACGATCACGTAGAAGAACCTTTTCGACAAGACACGCTACTGTCTAAAAAATTTTAATTAGAACGTACTTTATAATCTATACTTGCATTCATCATTTTACAATACACGTGTGCTTCCGTAGGTTATCTTCTTTGCACTAAATGCAAAATCAGCATTGAAACGGCGGAAAAAAGTCGAACAAAGTGGATTCTCATTTGTATTAGTTGTTTCGCGTGCTCTAAGTTCAACGAGTTATCAGTTACTGGTTGATGGGTCAAATCATTTGCTGTTAATCAGATGTTAGAAGGAAGTGCTGAACATCGTGAATTCTGAAAAAACGCTCGTGATACAGATAATAATTTATTATCATAAGGTCGTCAGTCCTAACAATTACGCCTGATATATTTGTGAAGACAGCTACAAAAGATCATTCAGTCGTTCAGTTAAAGTAACAGAATAAGTGAGTAGTACATTGTTAATTACGGTAACACTGTTACTAGTAAAGTGGAAATATCTGTTTAGGAAGTTACAAATTTGACGGAAGCCTAGGGACGAGATCAGGATGATGGAAAATTTAATTAGTGAACCTCAGTGGATTTTAGACCGAAAGGGATCAGGGCCTCTGTTTTGGAGGAGGACTAGCATAAGCAGAAAAAACCAAAGGTATGTCTTAAGGATAACAATTAATCAACCATAACCTTCACTGTATACATTCATATTAATAATTTTATATATAAGATCAGGTTCAGAACAGTAGACATTTTATGATATTTTCAATTAAAAGAAGTCAATAAGGGGGTGAAATGTCTTTATTCTGTAATTCCACTAACGTTTTGCCTTCTGATTTAAGGTTTTTTCAAGGTGGATTATTCAACTAGTAAATCATATTAGGAGACATTGGAATTTTCCTTTTTCTTATAAGATAATTTATTAACCAAGTAACTTATCTTGAAAATGATCAGAAGGAGACATGTCTGTTGAATTACATCATCAGTAAATAACATTTCACCCCTTTATGACTTAATACCACAATTAAATACCTTAATATATCATTGGGGAAGATAGTACAAAGTAGACATTTCCATATAAGCTACTAGTAAGGGAAAACGTTCATGGTAGTCGGCACTATTCCTTTTTATGTGGCATGAGTCAAAATGTATAACTTGGTGAACGTGTTTGCACATTGTTCTATTACGTTTATCTGAAAATATCACTTATTCCTCTGGAAACTATTCTAAATTAACCGAACTGTCAGAATCTTTTGAACAGAGCTTTAAATTGCATTTATTGGACTTCTATTACTTTCTTACTTATACGAAAAAGTGGTTGAAGGAATTTTTACAAATTTTTATTGCCACATGATATTTTTCAAGAGATGATGCCGCCCTTTGATCACAGGATATAGCTAGCATATGTTATAGAATCCCATGTTCGGAATTCGCGCCACTACGGTAAAAAAAAAGTCAAACCGATAGCTCCTAACCGGGAAATATAGGCAGTTTTCTAATTCTTAGACTAATCGCACAACAAATACGTGTGAGACATTTCATGCTCCATTACAGAGACTAGGTATACAGTAATCCCCTTCCAAAGATATTCATTTTATTGAAATATTAAAGGGAATTCAGTGTGAAACTCATATTGCTTTAGGAAGTACATCGTTTACATTTACCTCCCCCGTTAAGTAATAAAAATTTCCTGAACGAAATTTACGTTTTCCGAATTTTTCTGTTAACCTCTATAAGAGCAGGCCCAGCAAATTGCATTAGGCTCGGGTGGAGATAAAAAAGGATAAAACAAGAAATATTGTTGAAACTATTATTATATTACATAACAATAACAATATCAATTACACAAAACTCGCTCAATTGCGCAACGCAAAAACTGCAGTACACTTTCTGTTTCGTAGAATAAGCTCTAGATCTCATTGATCGCCTATATCTCGATAAACATACAAAATGAAAATGTTATTCGGTAAATCTTGTGACATTGTCGACCATAAATATATTTATAAATATGTATACGGAAAACAAACAGAAAAATTTCTTTCATATAAACAGGATCAGCTTGGAATTGTGATGAGCAAGCGAATAAATCAAACGAATTACATTAGTAAAAGTTCCTACCCCATTCGTATTTTTTTAAACAATCCACAACTTCCCTAATGTTACATGCCTGCTTATTTTATCTTTTTAAAAGTTGCAGAAACATGTTCCTGTCACTCAGCAATCTGACTATCAAAATCGTCCTTATAAAACCCACTGCAAATCGTTGATTAAAAAAAATGAGCTGAATCATTTTCGAATCTCCTTTTTGTGACAAATAAGTTAGTCAAATATATCTAAAAAATCTTTTGGGGCCGTGAATTTATATGTATCAGGTGCCCTCGCCCTTCGGATTCTTTTCAGAAACTTTTCTGGACTTTTCATTGATGCGGAATTTGGGGTTCGTGAACGCTTTTTCTTCCATAATTCCTAAAATTTATCATTACGAGAAACATTTAAAACGTTAGTAACCCCTTCTATCTTTTTATATGATTCGATCACGTAAAGATCAGGGCAATTAGAGCGAAGGTCCTTTCTTAGGGTTCGAACTTCAGCATTTGTTACTTTCCCATTATACCGACACTGGAATTCTCTAAAATTTGAACAAAAACCCAATAAGGCCCATCATTATCATCATAAGGTCGTCAGTCCTAAAACTGGTTAGACACACACGTCCACTCCTTCCTATCCTCAGATAATTTTCGCATTTCCCTAAAACTAAAACATCCTCCATCCTAAACCATTTCCGAACAGTAATCTAATCTAAGTCTACCTCTACTCCTCTTAACTCCTATTTCTGCCTCTGATATATCTCTGACTAGACCTTCATGCCTGAGAAGGTGACCTACCAACCTATCTCGTCTATTTTTTATTAATTTTGATGGAGCCCTCTGTTCTCCTATCCCTTCTAATATCTCTTCATTTCTAACCTTCTCTATCCACGGAATTCTCATCATCCGCCTATAACACCATATTTCGAACGCTTCTAACCTTTTCTTTTCCGCCTCGCAGACCGCCCATGTTTCGCACCCGTACAGCGCCGCGCTCCAAACATACACCTTTAACAATCTTTTTCGAATTTCTAAATTAATTAGGCTCATGGTTAATGCTAAAGGTGGTGTCCAGCTGTAGACACATTTTTACCTAAATTGCCGTTCGGATACTACCGTAAAACATCAGTGAGACATTATTTTCAATAGGTCTTGCATTCAAATTATCGTTTAAAATGGTTATTTTTAGTGTAGGTTGTAAGTTTGAGGAAGCATGCATCCATGAAGTATTCGAGTTTCTTTTTGTATAAATTTAATAATACACATATGTCAAGTTCGTAATTACAAAATGACGTAAAATTCCGACTGGGCAAAGTACCCACAGTAGCCACATTGTCTACTGGCCTGTTCATATTGTTTTAGGAAGTACATCGTTAAGTAATAAAAATCGGAGGGACGAAATTTACATTCAATTCACGTTTTCCGAATTTTTTAGTTAGTCTCTATAAGATTTTTATTTAGGACAAAAGTGGCAAAAATTTCTCTTTCGATCAGAGAAGCAGTATAATAAAGTATAAATCACAACTTCATATATATGAAACATTTTGACATTTAATAGTGGTTAATATCAAATATTAATGTGAAAATTTATTTTCAGTTTTTACGTACTATAAACTACCTCAAGTTAATAAGGGAAAATTTTTGGCTTGTCACCCTCGCAGGGAATCGAACCCGAAGAAGTAGTTTTATAGTGGGCAAAAATTGATAATGAATTTTTATATTAATAACCACACCACAATTTGTGCTGGCATAAATGTTTTAGCACAATATAAAAATTATCAAAAATCAAGTTCTCGAAAAAGAAAACAACGGGTAATATTTAAATAACAAGTGCAACTAAATATATGTTTGGAATTAAGAAATCTTTCACAAATACTTCAAACAGTGTTACTAATACTGATAAGTTACTCCGATAAAACGATTTTTACTTATAATTAGCATAATAATAATCAAAGTGATCTCTGTTGTACAACATAATAATACTACTTTAAGTCAAACACTTAACTGAAGTGCGGAATTTCAATTGCGTAAATTACATTGCAATGACAGCAATATTTATCAAAAAGAAAAACAGTACAGCAATAATGTAATTTTAATTCAAACTGATAAACTATTGGAAAAATACAGATCAACCATTATAGGAATAATGTTAACAACAACTAAACATGGTTTTGTTGTTACACTAAAAGGCTTTAAATATCAGCGATGTACTTCATTTAACGATTACGTGAATGTTGCGATACATTAATTAAAAGTAAAATCTGGAAAATTAAACAATGGAAGGTAATAGTCACTGACAAATTAATAAATAGTTCAGTCAATATGAGCCAGGGATATGTTGTATTGAATTGAATAGGTACGCCCGTCCCTCGAATCTTTTTAAAATTCCGCCAATTTTTATTTAATTAATCCTTTCAGTTCACCTCACGCCCTCTATTTATTACCGTTCATAATCCATCTAATGCGTGTTGGTTGTCTCAGGAAAATCCGGTGTGCGTATAAAAAGAAATAAATTTCTTGATATCAAGGAATCGGAAAAAACCGAAAGAGATGAGCAGAGAGATTATGGTGACGATTGAAAATACAGAATTTTGGAACTAATGGAACACCCTGTATATTATTTTTTATATTTATTTGGCATAATGTCTGCTTTCCAACAATATAGAATTATATACAATTATTTTCAAAAACAAGCTCAGAATTTAAGATTCTCTAAAATTTTCTTCAGTACTCAGCGCTTGGCATGTAAATGTTAAGCCATGTGGAATTTGTAGGGGTGACATTTTGCTTTTTGTTTCAAACAATTTAGTCATAGCCTACTGCCTACTAATTGGACACAAAATAAAAATTTTAAAAAATCTTAAATTCTAAGCTCTGTATTACATCACCGATTATTTTTTATTTTTAAGTTGGTCCTTGTGGGTTAATGATACTAACGATTAATAATGATCTAATATTAAAACACTCGCGACATACTCTAAGTAAAATAGATATAATAGTAAGACAACCCACAATTCGAACGATCGTGCAATTTCTTTTTTGTTCGTTTGTCTCTTGTTTTTTTTTTATTCAACAATAACCCGACCGTTCACGCTATTGTTTCATTTCAGAGTGAAGTTCCGACACGACGTGGAAGTCCTTGAGTTCTGCCGCAGCGAGCACGAAATGGAAACTTTTCTCCAACAGCAACAACCAGAAGAACAAGAGGAGTCGAACACGATCTCGATGGGAATGACGGCCATTGTTTGTCTTATGGTTACGGTCCTTCTGCCGTGGTACTTGATAGGAGTTGAGTGAAAAATGAACGAAATGTGAGAGCTTAAGACACTATTTTCCTTCATTCCTTTTTATATATCTTTAATACGTGTAAACATACATTTACTATAGTACCGTGAGCAAAAGTTATTTGCTGCAAACAAAACTATAAAGGAATTACACAAAATTTCCTTTTACATTTACAGAGCAGTTAAATTTCATCATAATCATAAGGTCGTCAGTCAGTTAAATCTGCAGGATAATAATTATTGTAAATTAAATGTATTGAAAATACGTTTCTATTTCGTTCTCAACATAAGTTCAANTAAATAAAAAAAAAATTATAATCATGGGCCATTACATGAAACGAATTCAAGAGCAATCATGACAAAGAGAAATATAAAGTAAAAAAACGGGTCTTACGTTTATATGAGCAAATAAACAAAAAAGTAATGTAAACATAATTTCGATCAATCATGTAATACACATTTACAAATACACAGTAAACATAATATAATTTTTAAAAATAAAATTCGAGCATGAATAATCACATCTGCAGAAAGAGAAGTGGAAATTGTTTCGCTGTTAAACATTAACACGTAACGTGGGTAATCTTCATACAAGGTGACTATTTGTCTTAACGATCCGGTAATGTAAAATTATTTTTAAAATCAAAGGCAATTAAGTAAAATACTGTTTAGTATTTTTTGAATAATGAATGTAATCATAGTGAACCACTTACTTTCGTTATGTCTAACGAATTTTGCCTTTCACTATTATTATTTCATACTTCAAAACTAAAAAAAAACATACAAATTCGAACCTCCTAAATATAACCAATCATGTTCGAGTTAAGAGAGAATTCCAGTTAAGGAACGTTTCTACTCTAGTGAAAAATCTTTTAATTTTTGTTTCAAATACATCGAAAGTCCACCTCTAATTATCCTTACAACTTCAGAATATGATGTCAAACATTACAAGTACTTCGTTCGTGTTGTTTTTTCCTACCCTAACCATGTGATCCTAACATAACCACATTTTTGGCTTAAATACTCAAGCGGCTGATTATTTATCGCTGTAGCTGATTTTTCCGAGAAAAATGAATAAAAATTCGAATTAAAGAGATTATCCATAATGCAAATCCACACTAGAATCTTAAGTTACAGAAATTTTAGGGTTAGAAAAATGGAGAAATTTGAATTAGAGTTTGGAATAAATGTAAAATAATACGTTTGTCAATGAAATAAAAACTATTCGAGTTAGAAAATATTTCGAGTTATAGAAGTTAGTTACAGACGACCACTAAGCTACGAGAGGTGGTCAGAGCTTTGGTGCATAAGGTTCCGGGTTCGATTCCTGGCGAGGGTGTGACAGCAACAACAATTTTTCTTCATTAATTTGCGGTAATTTATAGTGAATAAAAAATAAATGAATTTTCACATATATATATATATATATACATATATA
>NW_020439309.1:283593-302914 GCF_000699045.2 Agrilus planipennis
TAGGTTAGGTTAGGTTATCGGATTTTGTTCAAATGACCACCCTCTTTCGACCCCCCACCTTCACCTGCTTAAAAATATGTTTTTTATTGAATTTTATTTAAATTATAGTGCATGAAAATTGTCAAAATAATCAACTTTCAACCCCCATAACTTTTTATGGGGTGAGACCGCCGCAAATTTTTTATGGGGTTTTACTCAGATGAACACCCTCTTTCGACCCCCCTGTCGCCACCCCCATCTAAGCCCCATAAATTTTTATGGGTGTAAGACCGCCACGAACTTTTTATGGTACAGTGGTGGGGGAGACCTCCTCTTTCGATCCCACCCGAAGGGGGTGGGGGCCATCATCTAGACATTCACTAAAAGCAGAATTCAAAACCATCAGAATATACAGAATGTTCCATTTAAAATAATGAAGTTTATGTTAATCTCCGATAGTGCTACATTGATGCCGTTATTTTAATTGAGTAGAGCATACCCAATAACGCTATTGTCTAAAATTTCAAAAATTAAATCGAAGTATTTTCCAAAATATTCTAACGGGTGGTTACTCAGAGACACCCTGTATACTTACATAAGCAAGAAGTTCAGTTACGTTTTCATAAAAATCGATAATTAAATATTATTAGGATGCAGCATACTTGAACATAAATATTTTAATTATATTTATGAGGAATTTCAGTGAATTAATCGATGATAAAATATAAACGAACGTGCTAGCTATTTATAAATAATGAGGTCGCAGATGACTGCACAAAAACAAAGCAACATTTAAACACTAAATAGGATTCAATAAAAAAAATATAACAACAAAAATTATGGAAAAACTCCGTCACACATTTCGGTATCATCGTCCGTTCTTTCTTATTTGAAGTTGCTGGAGTCAAAACAAGGATTTTTCCGAATACCTTTTTGAAGAACAGAACAGGTTCGAACTACTACAAATTTTCAATATAAGGGTGTCAATGTAGTGTAGTGTGTGTATTCCACTAGCAGATGTTCCACATCTGTGTTGATTACTTATTTATTAATCAGCTTTATCCAAAAATATTAACTTCATTTCATTTCATTAAAAAACATCCATGCGATTTGTGATAATTATGTAATTTTCGTGACATTTATGTTTCAAGAGATGCATAATTTGGTGACGAATGGAATTTATTTTTTTAATCATCTATCTGAAAAGTAAAGAGCGAATATAAAGATAGGAGACGAAAAATTAGAAGAAGCGACCGATTTTAGGTATCTAGAAAGTCAGATAAGTCTGGACGGAAGAAGTAGTAGGGATATACAGCAGAGGATAGTGCAGGGTCGAATCGCCTTTAATAAAAAGAAGCCACATCTGTGCTCGCGAACGGTTAATTTAGAAATGCTAAAAAGGTTGTTGAAGGTGTATGTTTGGAGCATGGCGCTGTACAGGTGCGAAACATGGATAGTGGGCACGGCGGAAAAGAAAAGGTTAGAAGCGTTCGAAATCTGGTGTTTCCGGCTAATGATGAAGATACTGTGGATAGAGAAGGTTAGAAATGAAGAGGAAGTCAATAAGAAATAGACGAGTTAGGTTAATAGGACACCTTGTCAGGCATGAAGGTCTAGTCAGAGACTTATTAGGGGCAGAAACGGGAGTTACGAGGGGTAGAGGCAGATCTACATTATATTACTGTTCGCAAATAGTTAAGGAAGTGGGTTGTTCTAATTTTAGGGAAATGCGAAGATTAGCTCAGGATAGAAAAGAGTGGAGGTGCGTGTCCAACTAGTCTTAGGACTGACGACCTTATGATGATTATCTGAAAATGTTAGAGATCCACCCGGCAAAACAACTACAGTAAATGGCTACATTAATTCGTTCTGGCGAGCTTTCCATTAAATACCACCCTCACCAACGTCCCAAAATGCATTAAGTCGCATTCAAAAAGTCGTTTAAGCACTAAACCAATAAAATTTTTATTCTTGGTTGGCGGATTCTCAACGAGAGTTTTAACGAGATTATAATAACTCAAAGTTTGCAAGCTGCATAACAAAATTATACCCATAAGTTATCGTTAATCAAAACCTGATACCACAACAAGCGAAAATAATTGTAAAACTTCGACCTTATTGATCTATTCAAACGTAAGCACTATGCCGAAATGAAAAATAATTTAGTGTAGTAATCAACGAACAATACTATTTAGGGCCATTACAATCTTAATTCCTAATTTTCGTTAGGTGGGTTTTTTGTTATACTTATTAAATTATTATTGTTGGTGTTTGCTGTCCGGCGTCATTATCCGGTACCCGGCCTGATCCGCCGAGTATCGGATCCAAACAGGGTATCCAGCTCATAGAAAATATCACCAATTTTAAAAATGCTTGTGTAAGTGTTTTGCTAATTATATGAAAGAGCATTAAGGTCAAGTTTTAAGTAACTCTAACCACAAATAATATAGTCCCATACAAAAGTTTCGACCCCTTTTTACCCCTTTTCACAGACTGAATATTTCAAAATTCCGAAATAGGTGTTTCAGTAATTATATGAAAGAGTAAACTCAAGTTTTAAGTAAATCTAACCACAAATAATATAGTCTCATAGTGGATTTTCTAAATTTTTTTTCATGCCTCGTCATACATTTGATAATTACCTACCTAGAATTGGCAGCAAGGAACAGTTTGAATTTGATAAAAATTTGATTTTTTGGTTTTTCCGTGTAATTTTCCTTCATAAGGACCTTCTTTGTACTTCAACAATTATTTAAAAGAAAAATTAGTAGAAGTGGTCCAGCCGTTCTCGAGTTTTTCGCTCACCAATACATTCATCAAATCCGCCATTAAAAATTTAACGCTCTGTATGTAGTAAACTACATTGAAGGCATGGACCAAAAGCTTGAGGATATAGCTATCTTTCCTGAGAATATTGTTGATCCAGCTTTGTTACTGTAAAGTAGACATGCTTTTTTGCAACTTACTGCTCGGTGCTATTTTTTTTTTTAAACATTAATAACGCAGAAAACGGTAGATAAATTTTAGAAGTAGAAAAGCCTAATGAATGGTTATCTAAACACCCACCCTCGAAGGGATTGGGGGTGGGGGGATCGAAAGAGGAGATCTCCCCCACCACTGTACCATAAAAAGTTCGTGGCGGTCTCACCCCCATAAAAGTTATGGGGGTTCAAAGTTAATAAATATGCCAATTTTTATACATTTCTAGGCATGTAAATATTTATATAGTCATTCTTAAACAATATTCAAAGGTAAANACTAAGCTTAGTGGTCAGAGCATTGGTGCGTAAAGCCATTGGTACCGGGTTCGATTCCCGGCGATGGAGTGATGACAGCAACAAATTTTTCCTCCTTAACTTGAGGTAATTTATACTTGGTTCAAATGGAAAATGAATTTCCAAATTTAGTATTTGATATAATATTAATATCAAAGTGTTTCTTGTATATAGTATTAATCTAAAATTATACGTACTACTCAGTATCAAAACGTTGACTGATTCAAATTTTGCTGCTTTTTCTTAAAACTACCACAACGAAATTAAGAAAAACAAGGATACTATACATTTTCTTTTATTTGACATATTAGTAAAGGCTTTCGCGGTCAGTAGGTGAACTGAAGCTGTTAAAAGCGTAAACTTTGTTATGTTAATAGTTATTGTAAGTTTATATTTCTGAACCAGATAATAAATAAGAAATCAGATTTAAATAAACTAAAAGAATTATTTTACTTGATTCCTTTTATCATATTTATCCTCATGAATGCTTACTCTAAAACAAAATTATTGAATTTCGTAATTTTTAAAATTGATTTTAAGAAAGGTCATTAAATAAAATTGGTATGCCAAATACTTCCCGCAGTTTTTAGACATAGACACCAAGATATTTTTGATAATCACATCAAAACACGTAAAATAAAAAAAAATGTACGCAATAATGGTGAAACTTTACCTTCTTTCACACCCTTTAATTGGTAAGCCAATTTTTTTCTTTTAAATTAACAAATTTGCTATCGAATACAGTACTTACAATTCATTAAAACTTGCGAAGATGGTAAAACTTTTTTTTTATTATAAACAATTTTATTTAATATAAGTACTTTCGGCTAAGTAAATTAACGCGTACCAAGTCCATTTTGTTTGTATAATTATCAATTATCAACTTTTTTAAAAATTTTACAATTCCGCGATGATAGTACATTCAATGTCACCGATTCCTCGCCTATCAGATCAGTGAGATCACTGTCGGTGTTCCATGTATTCCTCCTATAACTTGAGCACTTCGAAGTTTGTAAAGTATTGCCGTTGACAAGCAATTAGGTATCAATGCTCAACATTTTTTTCTAGAAGCAGAAAGCGTCGTCGCAATAGACATTTTCACATTTTGACAAACTGAAAGTAATGAGTCTTGATATCATAACTACCCAGTTGCATGACAGCAGTGCCAGTTTGGGAAACATCGTACACTTTTTTTTTTTTTGAGAAATTCATCGCGAATGCGAAACCTCTAAGGGAAAATTTATAATGATTTTTGAACTTTCGCTGTTTTAAGGAACAATTTCGAAGAGATCCACAGGGAATATTATAAGAATCAGTGTGGTAAAATGGGTTAATATTTCGATAACGATAAAACGAAGGCTAAGTATCCAGAAATGGGGCTTCAGATCGGAATCACTCCAAAAATTTTTTCATTGATTTCCGGTTATTCTACATAATAGAATTAGATATTAGAAAATGGGGGAGACATTCTATTGTTATTTCATAAATAAAAAGAAATTTTGAATGATAATTTTTCAAAATTCAGATTACAGTTCTCAACTGTAGGTATGAGAAGAGACGAGCGAGGAGATCAGGGGTGGAAGGGGGTTGTTAAAAGATATACAAGCTTTTAATATCCTTATCTTATGATTGTTGCTGCATACATTCATTCATTAATATTAAAAGAGAAAATAGCTATATATACACGCCATATACCCTTTGATGTATGCTGTAATAAAAAAAAAATTATCTCCCCCGTCTCAAATTTAATCATTGAACCCTCAGAAATGATCAGAAATCGATGAAAGAATTTTTGAAGTGATTTTAGTTTGGAACCCCAATTCAGGTATTGTACTAGGAAATTTATAAAAATAATGCTTTCTGTGAATAAAATATCAGCCCAACTCCAATCTGTCATAAATCTACCTAACCAAATAATCACCAATGCAGGCAATTATACAATTTTGAAAAATGATCATTCAAATTTTTTTGTTTTATTTATGAAGTCATAAAAAACTGTCTCCCCTACTTTCTAATATGCAATTCTATCGTGTATAACGACGGGAAATCGATGAAAAAATTTTTGGAGCGATTTTAATCTGGAGCCCCAATTCTGGACAATTACCAAACGAAGATAATACCGAATATATAATATTTAAATGTGGTCTATGTCTACTACAACGAAGAAGAGATCAAAAGTTAACATTCCTTTTTCTCCTTATCTTCAACAGGACTTAATTGTAATGAATATCGTGGATTACAGACGAATGTACTTGTACGTTGTGCAAACCTTTAAACTGGGAAATTTTCCTTTCCATTCGATCTATTTTAACCGACGAGTACTGTACAGTTCCGTTTCTAAAACCTTGCATAGCGACAAACTGTCTGCCAGCAGCGCAACGTGTGCATGAAAATACATAATAATGGACCTGTGTCACGCCGTTACTCACAAAGAGAGAGATAGAGAGAGAGAGCGCTAAAACTGATTGCTATGGTTACAGATAGGTAAACGAAGAGACGGAAAATGACATCATTTCCTTTAAATGAATGGTTTATTTTGGATGCCTGATATATGGCCTGGAAAATTTTATTAACTGATCGTGAAACGGGCGAGTCAATTTAGTCCTGATCGATGCGATGGCAGTATTTGAACATGTATGTATGTATTATCTATCCCACGAAAAATGAACGGTATGGATCTATCAACGAACTTCATGTACATTATCCTGTTTTAAATCGGTTAACAAAAATAAAGACAGACATAGAAGATAATAGTGAACTAATACATGACATACGACTGTAGAATATAATTCGATAAACGAGCGCATGAATCAACAATTTTTCTTTGATCTGATGTCCTCACAATTTTCACAATTTGTTTGGTACATTGCATTTTTTGAAGTGAAACTTCGTTTGGTGTGAGTTGCTATGTAACGAAATCATGCAACGCATTTCCCCCGCTGTCTGTCCCTATGTATGCTTAGATCTTTAAAACTACCCAACGGATTTTAATGCGGTTTATTTAATAGGTAGAGTAATTCAAGAGGAAGGTTTATATGTATAATACATGCATAATATAGTAGAGAAACACTGATAATTTTAGAGGTTTCTAATCCGATGTCGTAAATAAACACATTTTTTTGCGCTTACGTTGCAAACACTGGCTGAACTCTACGGGATAGATCAAAATAATGTACTGGAGTATTGTACGCCTTAAAAAGGTCTACAAAAAAGTCCGTGATTGTATATGTCTATTTCTTAGGGATAACCCACAATAACCACTTTTTATCCTATACTTTTTACGAGAAATGGCTTATTTACGAAGCGATTTTAAGCAGTACAGCATTAATCTTTATCCAATTAAATACTTTTTAATATATTGTGCTTTTAATATAGATCAATATGGCCCTTTACAAAATGTAATTTAAATGAATATTTTCGAAGATTTACAGGCTTCAAATGCAGGGACATAGCGGTTGTGGCGGTACCGGCCGGTTTGTATTGTCTAATGACAAAAAAGCTGTGATTGTTGTATATAAAGACGTTCTATAGTATATTTACTATCAGCATTGCACCCGTGCGAAGCATAGTGTACAAATAATACCACTAAACCAATTCCTTAACCCCTATCCCGGTAGGTTTGTGTGTTTGAAGAAGTTTCACATCAGTAGTGTGTTGTATAATTACACGTTGTATTTTTTTGTAAAATATTTATCCATTCTTTAAGCTTAATTTATTAACGTTAATTGTGAGTATTCAATTTATTTAATCTATGACATATTTTGTTAGTAACTTGGGGGATGAAGTTAACCAGATGAGGTTTTTTGTCCCTTGTATTGAAAGAGTAATTTATTTCGTCGTTTATTTAGTAAATGAACGTGTTATATTTTCTTTATAACCATTGTTTCTAGCAAATGCTTTTAATATATTCATTTCTTTGTTACTAGAATTAATGCTTAATGGTACTGTTAAGTCTGTGAAAAGTCGTGAGAATATATGACAACTTTTGTGAAACCTACGAAGTGTTTTCTTTTTGATATTTCAGTATTATTTAAAATAACGACCGCATGATTACCTACCAATTGGATAATAACGTTGCGGTATTGAGTACAGTAAAAGCTCTTTATTCGCGGGGTATACGTTCCATAAATATGCCGCGAATACAGAAACCGTAGATATGGAATGGTAATTAGTATGGAATCATAGGGGATACGTTCTAAGGTTCCAAAATAAAACCAATATGTATCAGAATATCATTTATTGAGAAATTCGCAGTTAAAGTTAATCGTTATAATCAGCTTTAGACAAGGGTTTAAAAAATTTACTGATTTTTTCTTGTTTTGAATTTTGAGTTAGTCCACTCAGTTACATCTTTTATAAAAGTCGCCTCGGCACGTACCAACAGTACAACTCAAAAGATACCGATACATTGAGGGGATTCAGTAATACATGCGCCGTAGAGTAAAAACATGCTTATCGGTTCTAGATATCATGAGTTTAATGTTTGGAACAGAGGTTTGAAATTTTGTAGTAAGATAGATAAAGCTTTGTTCTAAAGCCTGTCCAAGGCCATTTTTAAATTTTTTAATTTCTATTGAAAATACGTGTCCTACAAAAAGCATCAACTTTAAGCACTTGTAAAAGCTTTTAATGACCGTATTATTGAAAATCAAAAACATACCGAGCTAGTGTGAACCTTTGTCTGTTACCATACAAAAAATTACATATTTATCTCTCAGCGGTAAATCACAATGTTAAGAATAGAAACCCATGTTTTTGGAAAAATTCACACTAGACACGAGCGGTCTGTTGCTGTCAAATAAAATAATAATAAATGACACCGAATCTGTTTACCGATTGCATCCGCGAATATTGAAATTTTTAGCCGCGAATACAGGAACTGAATTACAATTTTTTCACCCGCGAATGATGAAAACGCGAATAAGGAAACCGTGAATAAGGAACTTTTACTGTATTGTAAATAGTATGTTCTTTCCTTGCTGTATCCGTACATTAAATGAACCATATGTTTTTTCTCTAGAAAATTTCAATTTAGGAGTGTTCAGTAATAGAATTTACTAATCTAGAGCACTGGCAACCCACGCAAAAACACGGCCGTAAATGTCCGAAGTACCGGTCGATAGTAAACTTACCTTTTTTAGGGACTGAAGGGAACTAACCACTAAAAGTAAGATAAGCATTATAAATACTAACAGATGTTATGTTCCAGTAAGTATAATTTAATGTACTATCAGCTGCAATGTTCAGTGGACCTTACCAAACAAAAATAAAACAATTAAATTAGGAATTAGAACTATAATATGTAGTTCGAAAACCATGTTTACGAAAAATACTTTCGAGTCCTTGAGTAAGTCTTGGCTCGTATATTATAGTAATTAACTTGACTTTTATTGTCTTTTTGAAAAGTTGAGGATCTTGAAATGAGATTTATCAATAACAACATACTACAATTGTAAATTAAATAACCATAATGGGAATCTAAACTTTTTGTTTTCATTCTGTCACTGAAAAAGTTCTTCCGTCATTTCTAGAATCCCGGACTTGATACCTATCTTTATCTTATTGTCCGAAGTGTAATGATTATCATTGAGGTCTCTCTTTAAGTAGAGGAAAAAATAAAAATGTTAGAGGTAGCCTGGCTTCAATAATTTTACAAAATGACAACGCTTGTCCACACACCTTCCACACAACAAATGAAGCTCGGCGAAACCCGAAGTTTAAACCTATTCCACACCCCGATTTACGTCCTATGATTTTTATTTATTTTTTTATTACTCAAGAAATACCCCAAAGGAAATAATTATAACTCGGGAGATGAAGGCAGCTCTATCGACTCTTCAATTCGAAAATGACCGATAGAATTTTTCAGTGACAGAATGAAAAACTATGTAGAAAATAAATATATGATTTTGACGCTTAAGAAATACACTTCAATGTACTTTTTGCTCAGTTTTCCTATTTGCTTTTGTTCGTGTTCTACACGCATGTGTGCATTAGTTTTCAGTCTACCCTCATACTTTATATTGTTACGAACAAGGATGTACGTGAGTATCAGTACACTGATTTTGTATTAATCGACAGCTCCTGAGTATGTCCGTAGCCCTGCCTACCGATGGTCGGCAAACTTTTTACGAAAAGCGCCAAAGGTAATAAATTATATGCTGAGTGACGCAAATTTGCTTGCTTAACAATAAGAGTTCCGGAATCTATGAGAAGAATAAAGAGATGAAGATTGTTAGGGACAATTTGCTGATAATATAAATAGACCTCGGGATACCGACTGGCATGACCTAGAGATTTAGACCACTGCTTAACATTCAGGAGGACGCCTGTTCGATTCCGGGTTTTGGTCTAGGTTTTTCTGTAGTTTCCTTGGATCACTTAGGCAAATGCTGGGACAGTAATATTCCACAGATAATCTTTTATTCTCTTCTGTCTTCATTTCGTCCGTCTCATCTTTACCCGAACCACCCCCCACCAATTCTTACGATTCCTGAAAGGAGGCTGAAGAGGGTCTTTCGCTCTATCTTCCGGCGTAGTCTGGAGGGACTGCCCGCCCATCAGCATTACTGGCTGGTGGGAATGAAACACCCAAAAGTTTTTTTTTCAGCTGAAATTAGTTTATATATGGGCAGCTGATCAGTAATATGAATAAATAGTGCAAATTAGCGAATTCAAAGTGATAATACAGTGACGATAAATAAACATTACGAATACCGTGGGATATAAATAAAAAGCATTTTAAATAATTAGTTAGTTCTACTGCGTAATATAAGTAACCGTTACGTAAATACAATAAATACAATAAAACTAGAAAATTTGTTATAATATGAATACACAGAAGGCTGAAGTTATTTCTAAAAATTTTTCTATACTATGTCATGATGATGATACCGTTCTTTGATGAGTACATGTAATAGAATGTCACTTCTTAACTCGCCACTAGTGTATAATAACTATTCAATTTTATTGTGGATAAAAATTAAATTTATATGGAATTAAAAATGTTTGTTTTGTTGTTTGTACAGGTATTTGCCATGCCCGTCTTACAGGATCGCAAAGTCGAGCATCGTTTATGGGCGTCAGCGTCACGGAAATTTCTTTTTCGTAAATATTAATGATGTCTAATGATTTTATGGAATAGATTGTCTTTTTATCACTTCCCCTCAAAAGTCTCAGCAGTGGCGTAACTATATCATCCGAGGTCCGTAGCAAATTTATCGGATGGGACCCTCCCTTAATGTAAAAAAGCTTCACATTGTAGTTTCATCCTTATAATTCACGAACTAAAGTAGATAATGTATAGTGTACTTGATACTCAATTAAATTTCGTAAAAATTTGGTACTCATATGACTCTAGCGTAGCGCATGAATATCCTTCACAAATAGAAACCGGGGATTCCGCGAATATCACTAACCCGCGCCACTAAAGAAGTGTCGTCCAAAATAAAACCAATATGTATCAGAATAAAATCAACGTGTTGATAAACTCGCAATTAAAATTAGTCGTTATAATCAGCTATAGGCAAGAGTTTAAAAAATTTAGTGATTTTTTTCTTCTTTTGAATTTTGAAATTAGTCCACTCGGTTACATCATTTCTAAAAGTCACCTCGACACGAGCTATTAGTACTCAAAAAAAGATGCTGATACGTTGAGAAATAACACCGAATCCTTTTTTACTCGGTTAGATTTCTTGTAAAACCCGCTTCATTAAGGGGATTCAGTAGTACACGCGTCGTAGAGTAAAAACATGCTTATCCGTTCTAGATATCATGAATTTAATATTTGGAATAGAAGTTTTAAATTTTGTAGTAAGGTAGATAAAGCTTTGTTCTAAAGCTTGTCGAAGGCCATTTTTTAATTTCTATTGAAAATACGTGTCCTACAAGACGCATCAACCTTAAGCACTTGTAAAAGCTTTTAATCACTATATTATTGAAAACCAAAAACGTATCGAGTTAGTGTGAACCTTTGTCTGTTACAAAAAATTAGATATTTATCTCACAGCGTTAAATCACAATGTTTAGAATAGAAACCCATGTTTTCGAAAAAAATCACACTTGGCACGAGCGGTCTGCTGCGACCAATCCCCTTAATTAAAAACACCGAATCCTTTTCTGTTCACCGATTGCAACCGCGAATAATGAAATTTTTAACCGCGAATACAGGAACTGGGTTGCAATATTTTCACCCGCGAATGAGGAAACCGTGAATAAGGAACTTTTACTGTACAAAATTAATGTTTTTACCAAATTTTGTAATAAATGTTAGGTTCCTCCTGTCTTCACGGCTTCTAAAACCAGAGACCCGTGGCATTTTGCTAGTTCTGTCACCTTATTGTTACACCACTAAGGCTCAGTGGAGGACGATTTTTGTAAACAAAACAATCAAAAATACATTAAATGTTTCATTTTTAACCCTTTGAAGTCCCATTTAGAGGAAATTTCTCATTTTGTATAAACTTATTTTTATTATTTCTCTAGTACAGTAGCTACAGTCAAGTCAATATATCTTTTAGTTTATAATAGGGATGATGACTGATTTTCAAAAACTACTCCACGATGTTTGCAGGTGACTGCTTTATACAAAATAAATTTTATTTCCGAAAAGAATTCAGGTTTTTAAGGAAAAATTAGCGTTTTAAAGAATACGATTTAAACTTTACGCCAAAACGATAGAATAGTAATGGCGTCTATGTGTGACGTCACCGTTTCGTAAACAGTTGACACGTTGCATGTTTACATGCATTGAGATACATTAAATTAATTATTTTGAGCGATAGTTATCATGAATTCTGATGTGTATCGATGGTGTGCGGTTCCTCAATGTAATAATACATCGATAAAAACTCCGAATAAGTTGTTCATTAACGTTCCAATGAAAAAAAAAGTGAGAAATACGTGGCTTAATCTTGCAAGGCGAGACCAAGCAGCTATATCTTCAAATTCTGTAATTTATTTCTGTGAACCTCCCAACATCAACAAGTCGATCCTTGGCAAATTTGAGCTATTTGCCTTGATAAATCCTTGTTCCATAGCTAACTTTTCTTTTTCGCACTCTTATAATAACACAATACTAATTTTTAACTATCAAAAATCAGATAAATGGAGCTTTAGTGTCTTTTGGTGTTAAATTATTTAAGTACCAAGAAAACACTAATAACAAATAACAATTTATAACAATAACAACGAAAACACAAGTAACAAAAAGGCACAGGAAAAATGCAACAGACATATAAGAACAAAGTGACAAAAAGAGCAAGATAACAAAACAGTAACAATAACAAAGATAACAACAAAAATGAAAACAATGTAGCGAATAACAATAGAATACAGAAGCACTTACGAATGGTAGTAGAGGCGGTAGACGAGAACTGTGTATAGATAAGAATTTTTGGAGTATTTATAGGACAGGGTTGTTCGTAAATTTGATAGAAAGTTCTAGAAGGAAAAGTAGTTAGAGAGAGGGTGAAGACACTAGTTTATAGGAATACATAGAATTAGACAGTATAGAATTAAAGAGAAAGCAATTAAGAGTAAAACCAGATACATATTAGTATGGGAGCGCATGCAGGTATAGCTGAAGTTGGAATTCTGGGTAAAAGTGATTGAGAGAACAATAGAGTTTAGATTGAAAGGAAACCAAAGTATTTATAATATAAGAAATTGAAAAGAATTGAAATAATATTTGAAGTGAAATAATATTTGGAATGAAATATTATTTGAAATGAAATATTTGAAATAGAAAAACTAGAAAAAACATTTATCTACATACAAAAAAAACAATAAGAGTTATTTCGCCACAGAGCAAATAATATCTAAATAAGCAAAACAAGCTAACAAGTTCGACCGTTAAACAGAACGTTAGAATGTTTACGAAAGCGTGACGTCACGCGCCTCCTATTGGCGTTTGATCTAATATGGCCGATAGTCAGGTTTTGTACTTTTATTTTTACTAAAATTAACTTAAGCGCAGTTGTAATAAAAAACAAATATTGTTTTCTAGAATACTTTAGTTCTATATTATTAATTTACATCATAATTTTAGTGATTCTTGTTTACTGTCATCATCCCTATTGTATTATATAATTTTTATGTTATCGATATGGTTTTTAATCTAATTTGGACTTCCAACGCATCAATTGTAAAAGTCGATAATCCTGCATTGAATTTGTGGAAACGCTGGAAACTTATTGTAGTAAAAAAGATTGGTGCAGCATTGAAATGTGCACAGTTTATTGATCTCAATGCGACATTTATTTCCGTGCTTTTATACGTAATTTATTGAATTCACGCAACTTTCATATTTCATTCGCGATTACTGTTATCATTTTATTTATTGATGCCGGATTTTATCGAGGCTTGACTAAAGCTATTACATACACCCAAAAACATTTGGCAATTGGAAATGTCCATTGAAATCACTTGACGTAAATGTTAAATATTATCCTGGCTTCTCTTTTGTGGTTTATTTAACTGGAAATAATAAATCTCGCTTTATTATGCAAATAAAAAACTGATACGCTTTGTATCTAATTGTTTTGTTCGATTTAACTAATTCAAACAGTTCAGATAAAAAAAAATAGATCGTAATTACATAAAAGGCCGATGAAGTTCTACTTTTAGATCGACATCATCACATTTCTGACGAAATGGTGAGAGGTATCGGTAGTTCGACCAGAAGTCAGAATTTGCAATTCTAACCTTTTCTTTTTCGCCGCGCCCACTGTCCATGTTTCGCACCCGTACAACGCCGTGCTCCAAACATAACCTTTAACAACCTTTTTCTAATTTCTAAATTAACCGTTCGCGAGCCTAGAAGTGACTTCTATTTATTAAAGGCGACACGACCCTGCGCTATCCTCTGCATTATATCCCTACTACTCCTTCCATCCTGACTTATCTGACTTCCTAGATATCTAAAATCNACATTTGGCAATTGGAAATGTCCATTGAAATCACTTGACGTAAATGTTAAATATTATCCTGGCTTCTCTTTTGTGGTTTATTTAACTGGAAATAATAAATCTCGCTTTATTATGCAAATAAAAAACTGATACGCTTTGTATCTAATTGTTTTGTTCGATTTAACTAATTCAAACAGTTCAGATAAAAAAAAATAGATCGTAATTACATAAAAGGCCGATGAAGTTCTACTTTTAGATCGACATCATCACATTTCTGACGAAATGGTGAGAGGTATCGGTAGTTCGACCAGAAGTCAGAATTTGCAATTCTAACCTTTTCTTTTTCGCCGCGCCCACTGTCCATGTTTCGCACCCGTACAACGCCGTGCTCCAAACATAACCTTTAACAACCTTTTTCTAATTTCTAAATTAACCGTTCGCGAGCCTAGAAGTGACTTCTATTTATTAAAGGCGACACGACCCTGCGCTATCCTCTGCATTATATCCCTACTACTCCTTCCATCCTGACTTATCTGACTTCCTAGATATCTAAAATCAGCCAGTTCTTCTAATTTTTCNCGCGCCCACTGTCCATGTTTCGCACCCGTACAACGCCGTGCTCCAAACATAACCTTTAACAACCTTTTTCTAATTTCTAAATTAACCGTTCGCGAGCCTAGAAGTGACTTCTATTTATTAAAGGCGACACGACCCTGCGCTATCCTCTGCATTATATCCCTACTACTCCTTCCATCCTGACTTATCTGACTTCCTAGATATCTAAAATCAGCCAGTTCTTCTAATTTTTCATCTCCTATCCTATCTCCTATTATATTCGCTCTTTCGCTACTTTTTCTTCCCTTGCATACCAGTATTTTAGGTTTACTTTTATTTATTTTCATACAGCACTGATCTGCTAGTACCGCTTCCATTTTATTTAAAGTTATCTCTCCTCCTAGCTAGATGCTAATACTGCTATATCATCTGCAAATCTAAGCATGCTAATCTTTTGCCCTTTCACATCTATCCCTACAGTTGTACTGTCTTTAATGATGTTGATCGCAATTTACAGATACATATATATAATTCATTTCCATAGTTTATAGTTACATTATTTACGCCTTTAAAAAAAAACATTAAGAGAATTAGTAAATGTAACAACAGCAGCAACAGAAAATTCTTGTGCACAAAACGATGTTCACAAGAATTTTCCTACCATCCTCAATTTAATTATCTTTAAAAATATAACGTTCGAATAATAACTTTTACTTGATGAAAAACCGTAGTAATTGAATAGGAAGACAACTTCTAGCTTTTTACTAAACTTTATTTGTTTCGCCACAAAACAAAACTCATAACAACTTGTTTGTTTCGTCAAACTTTTGCTTGTTATTTTGTTACGAACTAAATCAAGTTTTGTGATAATAATTAAATTGCTTTCTTATTTATATAACGTTCGGTCAATTATTGCCTTACTCAAAAATTATTAAATTACTAACGGTAAATAATAATATAAAATTACAGAAATCCGACGAAATAAAGCATTCTTATTACGTATTTTTGGTGTGGGCAAAAAGGTACTCATTATAAAAAAGATAATTAACTCCACGATATGTTCCAGCGGATTATACTGGTAGATATACTTCGTTCACTTTCTGTAGCGATGTGACCTCAGTTTCACCGGCGCAAAGTAGAAAAGAACAGTACTAGGCCAGAAAATAAAGGAGACAACTCTCGGCCAAACTCTTAACCGGTGAGGAGCGTATAATCCGTACAGAACTGCACGGAAAAATTGACCATTTTATCCACTACGATTGCATTGCTTAAATGTGCTGTTATTGGTACCATTTACTACTGAAAATATCATCGAGATGTTTATTCATATTTTTTAACGCTTGTTTTCGACTCGCACTACTATTCATGATTGAACAAAAATTTTGGTAGGTACTGTATGAAAAAGTATGTGTAATGAACAAGAGTCGAGAGTAGAAAAGCTTTTTTCTCTCTACCTACGATTTTGTCAGCGCTCATCCAAGACATTGGAAGGGGCACATCGCTAGAGAAAGTAAATGAAGTATACCTACTAAATGCTTAAGGATTGTCCAAAATTCCCACTATCTCGCCAGTGTACACGAAAATGTAATAAAAAAGTGTGTGTGTGCTTATATACGCATGTAGGAAGTTAAACTTCTTTGACGTAACAATACAAAAATAAAAAGCATAATCTTAATTAATTAAAATAAAGCTTATTTAAGCATTGTTAAACTACTTTTACATTATAAAAATAACTTAAAAAATGAAATATAAGAAAATATACAATTTACGCATTACGGAAATTAATTAATTTACGTCCATTAGTTAATGTGATTATGATTCAACGGTCATGTGAGTTTCAACTACAATGCAGCATTAATACAATACAACACAATTTACACAATATAGTATTTATTACGCTATTACTACCTTCATCATGTTAATTTTGTGAAAAATAAAAACATTGAAAAATGCTTAAAAACACGAATTAAAAATATAGTAACCGAAAAGGCCACGTTTTTTATAAAGATATCACACCGCCGCTGTTTATAAATTTTAAAATAACCGAAATTTTCACGATTTTTTAACCAAGATTTAAACTATAATATCTAGTTCATTTGAAGCTTTTTTCTAATGATAACAATTTCTATAATTAAATTTAAACTTATTTTAATAAAAATAATGTCAGTTGGTAATTAAAAATATTTCCAACTTATAATCCTGCCGAAATTATTAATAAAGATTGTGAAATGTTATATTTAATAATTTTTCTCATATTTGGCGTTATTCACTAAACATAAAAATGCGATACTTGTTGTTTTCTATTAGAGTTAGCCCAGAATAAAAAGAAGGTTCTGTTTATGATGTCTGAAAGCTAAGATATGACAAAATTTTGGTCAACTCTAATTTTAAGATTATTTTACTATTGCTTAAATTGGCAATCTTATAAGGCTTTTTTTAAATTCATTTATTAATTTTTACTGATTATTAGCTAAGTTCTCGCACTATAAAGTACGAATTGTTAAACTTTTTTGAAGTGAAACTTCAATGTAAACGAGGTATTACGCCTTTTTCTGCCACGAAAAAGCGTTGCGACCGCGTGAAAGGGGTAGTCGGTATATCGCGTGGTGAGAGGCGGCAGCAGCGGTTGGAGAGAAAGACTGGCGGCGGTGGCGGAGAGAGGGCAACGGCTGTATTAGGTGGATATAATGCGCAGCCGCGCGGAGAGTGGGGAATCCGCTGGAGTCCTCGGCGGTGTGTGCTGTGCTCAGCTGTTGTTTTCATACCTCTGCTCTCCACGTGGCTGGGCATCAATGCCTCTATTTGCGGTCTGTGTAAAAACCAAATCATAGTTTGCAGTAAACCTGTGAAAACGAAATGTGTGCTGGGACACAGTAAAAGTGAGACTTCAATAGACAAGTGGAAAAACGAATCGCAACAAAATTTTTACGTTAATTCATACGTTTTTACGGGTAGATTGTTAATGTACTTGTCCAATTTGGAAACCTGCCCGTAAAACATCAAATAAAAATTTTTTTAAGTGAAACTTCTTTACGCACGGTAGGGTTTCATGCGAGATGCTGTGTAACGAAATCATGCAACGGATGTCCCCCCTCTAATCGGCCACGTAGTTTAGTTCGTAGTGGGAATCGCTTGAGCCGTGAGCGCCCTTCAATGCAACGTTTGTTACAGACAACTCCGGCATGTATAGTGTAAAATTTAAATTCATAGTGTACAAATAATACCATTAAACCAATTCTTTAACCCCTATCCCGGTGTGTTTGAAGAAGTTTAACTTCAGTAGCCTGTTGTATAATTACACATTATATATTTTTTTATTTATGAAGTCATAAAAAACTGTCTCCCCCCCTTCTAATATCTAATTTTATTATGTAGAATGACCGGAAATCGATGAAAAAATTTTTTGATTTTGGTCTGGATTTCCAATTCTGAATAATTTCCACAAATTGCAAAAAGGTTTCAGCTTTTCAGCGTGAACGGCATGACTGCTTCATTTATTTCTCAACTAATATCCAATGTTGATTCCGTCTACACTTCTCACCTATCCTTAAGGATGAGGAATTAAATTTACAAAAATAATCCCATGTGGGCCAGTTCCATATACAAACCTGTTACAAAACAAGTATTACGCTTATTTCGGTAGCATGGTATTTAAAAAGGAATCGCTTGGCAATATACCTTCGCAACTACGACCAGGTGTTCGCCAATGTAAGGGAATTTTCAAGTCGGATGACATGCCAGCGCTAAATTAATTACTGTGCGTGTTGCGAACGAACACGTGTTGCCAACAATTTATTACCTGTTCGACTGCAGTAACGCTCGTTCTTCTTAGAATTCTCAATTTTAACGAATTAACAACATGCACTACACGCAACATAAATCGTTACAATAGTACCACTACACACGTATTACAAAGACTGTATTATACGGAAAAGTCAAAAATGGATGTAGAAAAAGATATTGAACCTTACGACGTTACTCCGTTCTTTACACTCTTTTTAGTCCAGTCAAGCAACGGTTTAGGGTCCGAATTCGTTCAAGAAACTCCCATTAACCCCAAATTTTGAAAGTAAGTAGGGAATAGCACTAGATTCAAAAGTTATATATTACCAATGTGCGCTTTTGCCCTGGGGGTGAATGACACCTCATCTTGAGGATGGAAACTTTTAAATAAAAAATAACCCCAGGAATCGATAGAAGGATGAATTTGAAGTAAAAAATGTTGTTCGGTCCTTGTTAATTGTATATAATCATTGTGTATAGTCATTGTATATATTTTTGTAATATTTAGAAGACGTGCTGTAAGTTAAGTTTTATATTTATATTAGTTTACGATAGTTGTTAGTTTGTACAAATTTTTATTATCACTTTGAAAAGATTTATTCATAGGCACGCCTGGGAATCTCTTTGAACTGGACATCAACAAACAGGGATGGTTCGCAAATGTACAATTACCTACTTTCACAAACTTTTGCAATCACCCGCTGTGTCGGCATCTTCTAATTCAAATTCAATATTTTTCAGAACCGAATGGGCGTTACCATCTCTGTTTGTCGAAGGGCGTACCTACCCCTCTATATGTATATATTAATTGTACCAATTCAT
>NW_020439309.1:304275-318371 GCF_000699045.2 Agrilus planipennis
AATACATAATTTAACCGAGAGAGAATCATTACCAAATATGAGTGTCAGAAACTAGGCCGATGGCAGTGTCAGAAACTACAACACAAGAAATTTTAAGTGTCAGAAACTGGGTCTTCAAACATCACTTTTTAAATCATTAATTAAAATTACTAATTCGCTTCAAATAATTATATCGCGTATATGAGTTTTTCTAGAAACTCTGAACTTGTTTATAGTATAAAAATTATTTATTCTAATTAAATATTATTTTAGTTATCGTAATAAAATCTCAGCTGTCACTCTTAGAGTGTCAGAAACTGGGCCTTTTACCTTATGTATTACACTTTTCAAACAATTTTTAACACAAAGAAAGTGATTATTGATTAAACTAAACAAATTGTTCACAAAAGTGAATTTCGACCAGTCGAAGCAATGGTGCTAACAGTTTCGAGCTCACAGTGACTGATAGGGGGAAACAACTTGTTATCTTGAATTGATTTTAGCAATGCGATATTTTAAATATTAAGGAAGAGAGCGTTGTAAAACCAATCGCGTTTTACGATGATATTTTCGGAGAATGTCAGTTTTTTTACTCTCAATAGGCTTGGAGCACATATCTAGATGCATTAAAAGTATTAATACGTATATGTCATTATCTTACGAAACCCAGAGTGCAATTAGTTTAAATTTTATTATTTAGTTTTTTTATAATTAAAATTTTTTTTTTCAAAAGTTGCGCTCTTATACTAGAGAAGATATACAATGACCAGAATTGCACTGGAAAAGTTAACTGTAAAAGTTAACCTATTAAACAGTGTAATTTTTTTCATAATAAGGTCGTCAGTCCTACGAGTGGTTGAACACGAACTTCCACTCTTTCCTATCCTGAAGTAGTCTTCGCATTTCTCTACAACTAGAAAATCCCACATCCTTAACTATTTACGAATAGTAATCTACTCTAGGTCTACCTATTATTATTGTAGCGAGCACGAGCGTGTTTGTGTGCGATCGGGCATACGTGTGTGTGATCGGCTTATCGATTCACCGACTAGCCGCGGGCGCCTTTCTTCATGTGCGCCGAATTTGTAAATGCGTGTGTTGTTGGGAAAGCAGTTAAACAGTTCAAAGAAAAAGAAACTTTTCCGGACGTTTTGAGAAGGTTCCAGAGAGGACACAAAAGAGTATTTAAAGGAAGAGACGATTGCTGAGAGAGGAGAAATAAGTTGCGCAGTGAATAGTGATATATGAACAGTAGTGTAAATAAATAGAAAAATTCATAACTTCAGTTTAGTAATAATTTAACAGTGTTTTTAAGTTCGTCAATAATTAGTGTAAATAAATAGTTTTTGTCGTTATCAGTCTTAGAAGTTAATTTTGTTAAACCCACGAACAATACATTATTATAGGGTAACACGTATAATTCTCTGAGCAGACAATTTCTTATTTACAGTTTGTTTCTCTCCGTGAATATAATATGTTTACATCATTTCATCGAATGTAAAACCTAAATTGACGATTTTACATTTTTTTTTTGTAGGGGTACTTTTACCCTCCTCCTGTCCCCTAAAAAAATAAATAGCACATACCAAAAATACATAACCACACTTAAAAAGATGTATAAGAGATTTTACTTGATTATAAATGCAGTTTAAATTAATTTAGGACTATTTTTGCTTGTTTTGAGGAGTGGTTTGTGAGGGTAGGAACGTTGCAATCGAATATAAATTATATTTTAACTTAAAGGCAATGTTTATACTACAATGTTTAATATGATTTTAATCAATTTTATATTTAAGTCTACAGTTTTACTATATTTCTCAAGAGGGGTAGTTTTCCTTCCAGAAAATTAAAAGCGCACATAAGGTTTATATAACTTTTGATAATAAGGTATAATAAGCTTATAAACCAATTTTCAGCCAGATCGGTATTTCTGAACTGATTCGGAGGTTTTTCGGACATTTTTTGAGTTAATTGACTGGACTATTTGTATATTTTCCTCCTCTTCTGATGCTAACGCTACGCTACTAAAGCTAAACTAGTGTTTGCCAAATTTTTATAACTTATTTGGACATATCAATCTACGTTACACTCAACATCAGAAGAAACTTCCGCTAGAGTAGTATGTACATCAAACGTGGACGAACATCGGTTTACAATCCAATCACACCTTGTCGTTCATTTCCCGAACGTAGACCAAGATAGCCTAAATACAGTTTCAGAATTGTTTCAGCAAATTTGGATGTATTTGTGAGTATTACTACGAAAGGTAAAAATTTTCTAACACTGAATTAGAATTTATCCTCAGAATTGTCTCAGCACAGTTACAAAGCAATTCAAACCAAAGTAGAAAGAACGAAGAAGCAACAAAGTGTGCCATGATATAGTGGTGAAATGGAAATTAATTAATAATATTGATGTCAATTAAGGAGCAGTTGATTAAACAAATTAGTGAGTAGAGAGAAAGGTGTTTCTTTACGTGATAATATCTTCTGTTCTGCTTGTACATTGACTTATTTGTTATTCCAATTTGTTGAACCTTCTAGCTATATCCAATTTGCTTCTCATTAAGATAGCACTTTTCTGACAAAGGCATAACAAATTAATACCATTGTTAATGAGTTTATATAGTGTATCTTTGAGTTGAACACACTGGGGGTGATTGGAAGTTTACACAAAAAATTAGTATTTTCAATTAACTTTTCAGAGCAACAGGTACACACGTCCACACTCATAGCGGTCATATAGTAATTTTGGTTACTGTAAATATCAAAGGTGTAAAAACATATTATTGAATTTTTGAGGACAGAGCACAACATTTGTTACAAGTTTATAGATTAGCTAAATGTTATAGATATAAATTGAATTGTTGTGCCCCTTAGACGACTATTTAGTTTAACATGTTTATTTTTATCATGTCAAAAACGGATTTTTCCTACTTTTTTAATCACTTTATTGCACGACCCGATTATTTTTCTGTTATTTGTTTTTTATCCTTGTCAATTTTATTAATCATTCGAGTTGTTCCATTCTAATTGCATCCCTATGAACTCTCCATAAATTCCTGTAAATGTGTAAATTACCATAACCGCCAGTTCCCACCTACTTCACTTTTAACTTCATCATTCTTCTCATTTATTATTATGATCACACCCTCATTCCGCTTCCATTTTAATTTGTTATTACGTCATAACGTCTTTAAAGTAAATTTTTTCTTCCAAAAAAAGATGAAAGTACCACACAGTATGAGATATGTCTAACAGTCGTTCGTATCATTTACACAAATATTTGGCAGTCTAGCTATCGATTGATTATTATCAAAATAATAAAAGTAAAAAATATAACTAATATCTATATAAACAGTAATTTTCAAGCAACACATTCTCGTCATAATCAAAGTACCTAAATAGTGTCCAGTTCATGCAAATTGTTCAGATTTCCTAGAATATTTTGTAAACTGTGTAGCTGTTGTCTGGTACTTTTTTGAAAAATACACATTTAGAAGGTTTGGGATTATACCTGCTAACTTTCTCTTTGGGACATTATGAGTTATGTGCAGGCAGATCGAAACTTGGAAAGGTTCAAGGAGGAGGCAGGCAGTTTTTTGAAATTTTTTTTTCAGAAGAAGTACATTTGTTTCTTTTATGACGAGTAGGCGCTCTCGTTTCGGGTTTGGTATTCAGGAAATGATTTCGGAAATCTGCACATAAACAGGGTTATGTGTAGGTTAAGGTTTTATGTATTAAGTTTTTGTATATAGTGTTGTGTTTTTTGTAAAAATGAAGTTTTAACGCAGAAAGGGTATTTAATTTAACCGTACAAGTCCATTGGTTCATGCTGAGCTAACATGATGATATATAGCGAATTACGCACACAAATATTATAAAATATAGCCATAAAATAAAAATCAAAGTCCATTAATTTCATCAGTTAAATTAACGAGTATTATTCAATTCAACATCAAATAATTGTCTGACATACAGTTGTAGTCTAGGACAATACGAAACAGAAATGAAATCATAAAATTCTTGTTTCAATTAGTACCTAATTCATATCTGGTAGAAGTTGACTTCCTACATACGAGGGTGGATTGATAAGTTTCCGGCCTGACCAAGAAAAACAAGGTTTTTAAAAATTTTTTTTTTTTATTTCTCAACATAATCTCCTCCAAGGCTGATACATTTCTCATAGCGGTGTTCCAGTCTATTAATGCCATCTCTATAGACTGATTCGTCAAGCTCCTCAAAATAACCATTTACAGCTTCGATTACTTCTTCATTGTCCGCAAATCTCTTACCGCCAAGCCATTTTTTGAGATTAGGGAACAGAAAATAGTCACTCGGGGCTAGGTCTGGAGAGTAAGGAGGGTGCGGCATCAATTCAAACTTTAGATCGTTGATTTTAGCCGTCGCAACGATTGACGTGTGCGCTGGTGCGTTATCGTGATGAAACAAGATTTTTTTCTTCGCCAGATGAGGTCGTTTAATTTTCACCTCGTGGCTCAAACGTTGCAATAAGTCTGCGTAGTATTGACCAGTGATAGTATTACCCTTTGCAAGGTAATCAATGTATATAATACCTCTTGCATCCCAAAAAACAGTAGCCATAACCTTGTTCGCCGAAAAAATTGTTTTTGCCTTCTTTGGAGTTGGTTCCCCTGGTCCAATCCACTGTTTAGACTGTTCTTTGGTTTCAGGAGTGTAGTGGTGGACCCACGTTTCGTCAACGGTTACGAATCGACGCAAAAATTCGCTTGGATTACGCTTATACAATGACAAATTTGCGGTAGAAATGTTTTTTCGAATCAATTTTTGGTCGACTGTTAGCAAACGCGGCACCCATCTTGCACAGAGCTTTTCCATATGCAAATGTTGGTGCAAAATATGTTGCACACGTTCATATGACATCTTACAGGTCTCAGCTATCTCACGCACTTTCAATCTGCGGTCTCCCAGCACTATTTGATGAATTTTTTCGATCATATCTGGAGTTGTGACCTCAACGGGGCGTCCTGAGCGAGGCCCATCAGAGGTGCTCACACGACCCTTTTTAAACTCGGAAACCCACTGCTTAACGGTTGAATATGACGGGGAGGATGTCCCCAGTGTTGAGTCCATCTCTTTTTTAATTTCCTTCGGCGTTAACCCCTTCAAATAAAAGTATTTGATGACAGCACGATTTTCCTGCTTTTCCATTTTTACGAAAACCACAGAGGCGTCTTGTTCAGCGTGCTGTCAAACCTACACTAGCAAGGAGATCGGGCTGAAACTATAGCTACAAGCTATCCAAGGATGGTACTATAGAATGTCACCTCAAGGTAGGCCTAGTGGCGTCATCTCTTGGTTAGGCCGGAAACTTATCAATCCACCCTCGTATACTCTTTCTTCCACAAAAACGTTTTTCCTTATAACTCTCTTGAGTTTGAGTAAATTAATCGCGAAGGTAAACAACAATAACAAATAAAATTTTATTAGCGAAATAAAAGAAAAACATCAACTTTCATTTAATACTTGACAATATTATAACAAGCAATTTAATCGTAGCAGTAGTCGTAGGTTTAGTACAGTCAATTAAGTCAAAAAAGAGGGTTAACCTTAGAATGAGAGATAATAAGTCATAAATTTGTATAAACCTTTATTTTGACATTGTAAAAGTTATGTCAAAACTCACATAACATCCCGTATCTGTCTTATAATATTCAAGGTCAAAGGTCATTAAAATCGATTTTCCCAACGATTTCGTTTCCAAAGGTTTCAATGACATTTGCATCTATTATAAAAATTGTAAAGCATAAAATTTTCCACAAATTTTGTTCAAAATATTTTTCATTCGTTAAACCCTTTTTGAAGTAGAGGGCAGAAAACGCGCAGCGCTTAGCAGAAAGTCAGCGGTGAGTCCCGGTAATCAACATATCAATCGTGTATACTATCAAATTCAAACTTAGTTAGAGAATAATTTAGAACCCCAGAAATGGGGTTGGGTGATGCAAAATGAACTCTTGGAACCGAAAACGACAATAGGTATTACTACCAGCTCCAGGAGAACAACTGAATACAATGATTTGCAAGTGGAAGAATGGTTATGGTTCACGTTGCAGATTCAGGAAATCAGGTTTGTAATGTTCTTTAGCTTGTGGCCAATATAATGGGCAAGCGTGCTTCAATGCATTGCATTGAAAACGAAGATGATGATAATGAAGAAATTTTCGAGGTACTGGAAGACGATTATGAAGAAAAAAGTAAGATTTATGTCCTAATTATTAAAGTTTGCGTAAGTCCTTCTCACATTTAAACTTCAACTGTAGGTAGTCAGTGTATGATAGGTAATCGGTAAATAATTATAAGTTGTTTATTCTATTCCATTTCTACTTAAAATCTAATTTAGTTATATTAGAATATAATTAGTAATCCTANATAATTCTAACAAGGTACAACTTTTGTAAACGTGTTTTTACCTTTGAAATATATTACTCTTCGGATCATTTTAAGCAAAATTGAGTATAATTATAACACCATAGATATTATGACACAATAAACATATATACCACAACCATTTAGCAAAAAACACTACAATAGGCAATATACAATGATTTACAAGTAGATTTACATAGAAATCGAGCAATAACAAAGAAAAAAATAAGAAATTGATAAAAAAAAACAACCAATCAAGAAAAATCAATAATAAACAACTATTCAATAAGAGTACAAATTAGTAAAATTTAGATTACATTATAAGTGTAGAATATAAGTTTAGTTTAATTAGGTTAAAATACATCAACCTTTTTCCTTTTTTTATTATATCATACCTCTAAAACGAGAAGGGGTGCAATATCTCTGCCATAGATCTCTACTCGGTGAGAATTGTACGATTTATTAAATAAATAAATTACTAAACTTGCCCATGTTGGCAATACTTGGCAACCATCTTGGCAACACTGGATTGCGCTATATAAAAAATCATGAGTATTATCAATTATATATAAAATATAGAAATGAATACACTTCGTGTATCTGCAGTACCTGGAAAGGAACAATTAGGAATACTGCTGTGTCTATATGAAAAATATATTATTTAAGAATAGTTTTTATATGTAATATTTTTGTTTGGAAAATAACCTAAATAAAACTGCAAGTAAATTTAATTTTTTATTACGCGCAGTCTTATATTGTTTTTATAGTATTAAACTATAACAATTTTTACTGTGTAATACCTATCGAAAGAAGCAAAAACTAGATAGGGACGTGAAATGCACGGCGCAAACCGTAAAAAGGCCGTGTTGTCCTTCAAATTCGAATTCGACGATCACGACTATGCAGCCGCTTTAATTCGCCGTAAGTACTACACCTATTTTGAAGAGAAACTTCTTTGGGCACGATAAGAGTAAAATCTCAAGGCCATGAAACGACACGTTTTGCAACGTTTCGTCTCGCGAAGTAATAGGCTATGAGAATAGAAAGGCACGCATGCGTTTATCGGTATTACAGTCAGCTGTTTGTTAGTGACAGGCATCTCATATTATAGTATAATGTATATTCACTATATACTATAGTGCTAAATTAATTTTTTGGTTATATATGTGCATTTATAGTACAGTAAATGTTTATTTACCAACAATTAATATTTATTTAAGAGCGAGTATTATTATGTATTAATTCTAATTCCTTGTAGTTATTGATAGTTTACGGTTTCTTAAGCACTTGGAAAAATAAACGGAAGCGAAAAAAATTTGACCATTTTTTTGTTATTGAATTACATAAAAACGTATTAAAGTAATACTCCTTAGGTGGACTAAAGATAAAATATGTTGGAAGACAAATATCCCTGAAAATTCTCGTACTCTCTTACTTTCACCAATAATTACTTATTCGTTATAAAGGAATAGAGATCGCCAAAGAAGTTTCACTTTTTTCACGTGTACTGAGTTGCGCCTGTTTTAAACCTGCTCGTTATTATTATTTTTATTTTCTTTTTACTTTTGGGCTATACACTTGTGAATATGTAAAAAACATGGTAACTTTTTTTGTGACAACTGCAATTTCGTTGAACTAGAAGCCTTGTGTTTGTTCGAAACGAATGCAAAACCCATTTTTGTCTTGCCTAATTATTGACCTAGAAATCTAATTTGCAAGCGACAAGCCACAATAGGTAACTATCTTGAGCAATAATAAGCCTGCCAATTAGCAATTGCGCCGGGAAACATGTATTATTCTACGCAGGTATGTAATTACTAATTATGTTACCTGCAATCAACGTTACCTTCATAGAACAATCACGGTCAATTGAAATAGTTCTTCCTTTAAAATAAATTGATGTTGTTGAATGTACCGTTCGATTTAAAATCATCAGAGACATCGGAGTAATGTAAGGACGGAGATTAAACCAGATAGGAAGAGGATGTACAGGGGATAGAGGATATCTTGTGACTTGATTCTATTGACTACTCATACTGAGCTTGCTTAATATAGTATGTTATTTGCGGTTTAATTATGACTATATTTAAGGTTATTCTTACATTCTTCTGACCTAACCGTCATACCCATCCTATCATTGCCCTCTCCCTAGCCACTCGGTTGGTAATATGTTTCTCATCTATATTATTCATTATCACAAGCTCATCAGTCCTAAGACTGGTTGGACACGTACCTCCATTCATTCCTATCCTGAGCTAAACTTCGCATTTCCCTAAAACTAGAACAGCCCACATCCTTAACTATTTGCGTAATCTAACCTAGGTCTACCTCTACCCCTCCTAACTCCTGCTTCTGCCTCTAATATGTCTCTGACTAGACCTTCATGCCTGAGAAGGTGTCCTACCAACCTATCTCGCCTAGTTTTTATTGACTTCCATAGAGTCCTCTGTTCTTCTATTCATTCCAATACCTCTTCATTTCTAACCTTCTACCCACGATATCCTCATCATCCGCCTATAACACCACATTTCGAACGCTTGTAACCTTTTCTTTTCCGCTGCTCCCACTGTCCATGTTTCGCACCCGTACAACGCCGTGCTCCAAACATACACCTTTAACAACCTTTTTCGAATTTCTAAATTAACGGTTCGCGAGCATAGAAGTGACTTCTTTTTATTAAACACGACACGACCCTGCGCTATCATCTGCTTTATATCCCTACTACTCCTTCCATCCTCACTTATCTGACTTCCTAGGTATCTAAAATCAGCCACTTCTAATTTTTCATCTCCTATCTTTATATTCGCTCTTTCCCTACTTTTTCTTCCCTTGCATACCAGTATTTTAGTTTTACTTTTATTTATTTTCATACAGTACTGATCTGTCAGTACCGCTTTCTTCATTTCTTACTTTCTCTATCCACGGTATCCTCATCACTCGTCTGTAACACAGCATTTCGAACGCCGAGCCCACTGTCCATGTTTTGCACTCGTAAAATGTCGCGCACCAAATATGTTATGTGACTATATGATGATTTTTTTCTTAAGTATCCCATTTTGCCCCAGTCTCCCTTATACTGTTTGTGAGATGGAAATCTGATGGGAAGGAAATTTTTTTTTATATAAATGGTATATCAAGTAGGCATTGTAATTAGAAAGTTCGCCAGATTATGTAATGGGAAAGAAGACTAAATGTGGGAAGATATGGATAGAAGCGGTAACAACGGTAGTAAAATATGTTACTTCCCTTGACTTTGAAGTTGAAGTAAACTTTTGAAGTTGAAATTGAAGTTGGAACTCGCTGATTTATATAATATATTGCACTGCGAAAAATAGACTGGTGTAATACAAGTTAATGCAGGCGGGTTACAAAAGGAACATGTTGAACGTGGTGAGATTCCAGTCGAAATTGATGTTGCGAGACCCTAACTAAATCTGATCTGCCCACAAATGGATAAAGCTTAAATACATATTGTTTATGACATATATTGACCTGAAGTGGTCAAAACTCAACTTTTACATTTACATATTTATTTTCATGAAATATTATAGTTGTTAGAAAGCTTTTTTACGAAAATTATTATTTGTTGCATTTGTTTAAAATAATGACATTCAGTTCAGTAAAATAATATGATATATTACATTTGTCTAAATAATATGTACATTGAATAGAATATAAAGAGTATTGATAACACAGGTCTGTATGGTATATACCACGTCACATAAACCCATAAATGCTCAGAGAACACATTTCCATTTGAACCCTTGCCACGTAATGAGTGCGACGAAAAAATATTCGATAACTAGTGTTTCTATGTTTTTAACGATGCTTTTTTCGATGGTGTTGGTTAAAAATACATCCGACAATATTAAAGCATGGAAAAACCGAAAATAAGCAAAAAAAACCTTATTTTTGAATTTACTTTTTTCTTAAAAAGTAATTTTTTGTGTCCTTGCGATTTTCTTATATGCTTAAAACCTATATAGATCCTTACCTCGATATCTAAGCATGAAATAATCTCCGTTGGTCAAGTCGAAATGCCTTTACAAACTGTTTGATAGAACCAAGTTTAATGTAAAGTGGTGGAAGCAATACTTTCTTCTTTCAAACTCGTATTGATGACATTTTTCACTCCGCCTTCCAATTACATTCTAATTTGGACATAGAAATACCGAATAACAATGATTTTGATTTACCATAAGTCTACTGTCTTAACACTTCAACACAAAACCGGCATATTTTATCGTAACCCAGTGTTTATCTTGGTGACATAACTTCATTCAGAAGTAAGTTTAATAAGCATTTTTTACAAAGTCTGTTATATTCAATCTTTGCTTAACTATTGTATATTATCCGCAAATGTAAAAAAATACATTTGAATTGTTTTTACAACTCCGAGAAGCTATAGTTAAAGATAAATGGAACACAATCTTTTATTACACGTTAAATTATATCTCTGTCAATAATAGCGCGCTATAAACTATTTTTTTTTTCAGGCGGTGTAAACGACGATAGTTACTTTCAGACTATCTAGAATAAAGTAAAATACAATATAATGCTCAGTCAAAGAGTATTAAATAGAAATATCAGCTATAAAATGAATTTTGTGAAAAACAAATAAATTTGCTGATTCAAAGATATATATATACATATATTAATCTACATACAAAAAAAAATGTGACGTGATACGTTAAAACAAAGTTTATATTTGGAAAATATAGACCAGCATTTACATGATTATAATAAATTTATACAAAAAACTTTTTTATTGCAGACCTGTGTAATTAATAGTATTCTACAGGGTGGATTCTAATAAATATATATATAGCAAAAGGCCCCTTCATTTATCATACATCAGGCTGTTTGGCCATTTTTCACGCAAGTCTTATACCCCCACCCCCTTTGTCACGTCACCCTAACATTTGTATTTTTTCGCTAGTGATTGATTAGTTTTTAAAGCCAATATTATTTTCTGAACATGCCCAGAGAATAATTTTTAAAATGGCAATTTTATGTAAACCAATTCATATAAATATAAAATCAATCACACAAAGCACAGAACGAATTTTTTAGCTTAAAAAGTCTTTAGTGTCGTTGCAAGTATGTATTTCTACAATCTTCCCGTTACCCTGAGACAACTTCCCACCATTGTTATGAAACTCCGAAACGTTCTCCCTCTCCTCAGGGCATGACGTAATATATGAACGGCTTCCAAAGCGGTTCACCATGCACATATTCGATGTCATTGTTTTTCACTGTCATTTCGTGAACCGTGGAATAATATGATAGGTGCACATTTCGTACACTACCAGGAGCAAAGACGAACAACAACGAGGCAAATCAAAACATATACCCCTACGATAACATTCCACCTACACACGTCATGTAAAGCGTTCTAAGCGCACGAAATGATTACCTCTCAAAGAAAACAGACTTATTATTCACAGCACGTAACTTGCTTTTTTCTGAGCAACAACCAAAAAAAAAACAACGGCAACAAAGACTGAAGTGTACAGAACAACACACAATTTGCCATTATTTTTAATAAGCGCACAGCAGGTTCTCCAATTTCACAACACTGCAGGCGATATCCTTAGAAGCACAAGTTAAAACAAAGAAAATTACATATACAGAGTGACTTCTACTAACATTCAAAAGAAAAACTTCATACTGACACTTTGTTTTACGAGTGACACATAAGGTGTATCAAAAGGAATGGAAAATATTTTGGGAGATTGTAGTACTAATCCTTCTGAGTAAAAAGTTCAGATAGATTGCGTCCAAAAACGCTTTCTTTCAGAGATGCACGGTTTAATAGCCAACCCACTATTTAACAGGAGTTTTAACCGAAAAATCTTTCATGGCTGGGTACCTCAAATTACATTACGGAAGAGTTTACGAATTTAACCATCCTATTGTAATAATATGCGCCAAAAGTACCCCTTCGAGAGATTGTATTGCATTAGCACGATGTTTGACAAGAGTACTTTTTTTATAAATTTTTTATTGAACTTTCAAAATATCATATTAGCTTTTCATGACTTCCAATCATTTTCCTCGTTTATGTAGGCATTGAATAGTATAGGCACCTAATTGGTGCTGACCAACTATAATATCTTGCCAAAGAGCATAGCCGAATAACCATATGAAAAGTGCTCCCCTTCAAATTTTTCAAGTAGATGCGTTATGTCAGAGCAGGGCAAACTTTAACTTCGCAGGAGCCGTTACATGAGGTTAGTTTGAGTCACTCCATACCCTTCAATGAGTACGAGAGAGTAAGCAGTAATGAATAATTTTGTTTTGTCTTTTTCTTCTCCCTTCCACTTCCACTTCCATATCAAGCCCCTTCATCCCGTAGACGAGCGAAGCCACTCACGCAACTATTGGGTTTGGCTATGGAAGAGGGGACTCATCTACGAAATGGAAGGGATAAGAAAAGGAAAGAATCATCTCACTCGCACTCGCAGGATCAATGAGGATCCACTTGGATAACCTTGAGGATAACACGGGATGCAAAAGATCCGAGTTTGCCCGGCTCTGCGTTATGTTAGGTATCTATAACAGAGCCGGGAAAACTCGCTTCTTTTCATTCCCGAGTGCTCCTCAGGTATACCCAAGGAGCTTCTTATTGCTCCTGCGAGTGCGAGTGAGATGATTCTTTCCTTTTCTTATCCCTTCCATTTCGTAGTTGAGTTCCCTCTTCCATAGTCGAAGCCAATAGTATTGCGAACGTAGTCCAGCATGCTACCCCTAAGCTGCGGAACAATCATACGTAGGTATCATTCAAGTTGCGAGAGAGGCTTCGCTCGTCTACGGGATGAAAGGGCTTGATAAGGAAGTGGAAGGGAGAAGAAAAAGAGAAAGTAATATGGGTCATTACTACTAACTCTCTCGTACTCATTGAAGGGTATGGAGAAACCCAAACTAACCTCCGGTAGCGGCTCCTACGAAGTTAAAGTTTGCCCGGCTTTGATCTATAAGAAAAGCGAAAAATCGAAAAAAAAAAAAATGCGAATACCCTGTATAAATATATCTTTGGTAATTGAGTCAGTTTTACAGACGACAGGACGACGACGCTCTGGTTTTGAAAATTAAATTTTTTTAACAATTTATTTCGTGTCAAAAAAGCGGATGTTTTTTTTCAATTAAGGAAATCGCTATATCCCGGTTCATCTGAGCTATTGCAGCTATTTTTTTCAACGTTAATCGTTCATGCGGGAAATCGAACACATAGGCGGATTTTCCTATCAATTTCAACGAACGCATGTATTCAGAAAAGGATTTTCGAGCCGCCGAATTAGACCTTTTGAGCCGCTTCTGTCTGCTCAATAAAGCATTCATTGAAAGGTTTTCCATTATGTTAGAAGTCAGTCATCGGTTTCTATATCCCGACATTATTTCGGAACTTTTCGAACGAAAATAAGACCAAATAATCTACGAAAGTTATTTCGTTAGAAACATGTTTATAGACGCGTACAAGGTTTAAAATTGTGTACAGATAAAGCTTTCTCTAATGAATAGAGTTATTTACGAGGGTGGATTGATAAGTTTCCGGCCTGACCAAGAAAAACAAGGTTTTTAAAAATTTTTTTTTTTTATTTCTCAACATAATCTCCTCCAAGGCTGATACATTTCTCATAGCGGTGTTCCAGTCTATTAATGCCATCTCTATAGACTGATTCGTCAAGCTCCTCAAAATAACCATTTACA